>NC_133332.1:51704057-51966557 GCF_042186555.1 Aquarana catesbeiana | reverse complement strand
GTAGGAGAGGAGTGCGGAGTGTATGGCGGTGGGTAGTATGTGTAGGAGAGGAGTGCGGAGTGTATGGCGGTGGGTAGTATGTGTAGGAGAGGAGTGCGGAGTGTATGCCGGTGGGAAGTATGTGTAGGAGAGGAGTGTGGAGTGTATGGCAGTGGGTAGTATGTGTAGGAGAGGAGTGCGGAGTGTATGCCGGTGGGAAGTATGTGTAGGAGAGGAGTGTGGCGTGTATGGCAGTGGGTAGTATGTGTAGGAGAGGAGTGTGGAGTGTATGGCGGTGGGTAGTATGTGTAGGAGAGGAGTGTGGAGTGTATGGCGGTGGGTAGTATGTGTAGGAGGGGAGTGTGGAGTGTATGGAGGTGGGTAGTATGTGTAGGAGAGGAGTGCGGAGTGTATGGAGGTGGATATTATGTGTAGGAGAGGAGTGTGGAAGGTATGGTGGTGGGTAGTTAATGCAGGGAGAGGAGTGCAGTACCACCTTCTGAATGTCTGTCAGCCACTGTTACACCACCTTGGTCGATCACTTTTTAGAGGGAGTACAGCAGGACTGGAAAAGCCCAAAAAGAAAAAAATCTGAAGCTCATTCCTTACTGAAATCGATCGGGGGGTCTCAACAGGGCAGTGCCCTGGAGTTCAGCAGGGCACATTACAATTGGGAGGGGTGCAGGACACATTACACTGGGAGGGGTGCAGGGCACATTACATTGGGAGGGGTGCAGGGCACATTACATGGGGAGGGGTGCAGGGCACATTACATGGGGAGGGGTGCAGGGCACATTACATGAGGAGGGATGCAGGGCACATTACATGAGGAGGGATGCAGGGCACATTACATGGGGAGGGGTGCAGGGCACATTATACCGGGAGGGGTGCAGGGCACATTACACGGGGAGGGGTGCAGGGCACATTACATGGGGAGGGGTGCAGGACACATTACATGGGGAGGGGTGCAGGACACATTACATGGGGAGGGGTGCAGGACACATTACATGGGGAGGGGTGCAGGGCACATTACATGGGGAGGGGTGCAGGGCACATTACATGAGGAGGGATGCAGGGCACATTACATGAGGAGGGATGCAGGGCACATTACATGGGGAGGGGTGCAGGGCACATTACACCGGGAGGGGTGCAGGGCACATTACACAGGGAGGGGTGCAGGGCACATTACACGGGGAGGGGTGCAGGACACATTGCATGGGGAGGGGTGCAGGGCACATTACATGGGGAGGGGTGCAGGGCACATTACATGGAGAGGGATGCAGGGCACATTACATGAGGAGGGATGCAGGGCACATTACATGGGGAGGGGTGCAGGGCACATTACACTGGGAGGGGTGCAGGGCACATTACACGGGGAGGGGTGCAGGGCACATTACATAGGGAGGGGTGCAGGACACATTACATGGAGAGGGGTGCAGGACACATTACATGGGGAGGGGTGCAGGGCACATTACATGGGGAGGGGTGCAGGGCACATTACATGAGGAGGGATGCAGGGCACATTACATGAGGAGGGATGCAGGGCACATTACATGGGGAGGGGTGCAGGGCACATTACACCGGGAGGGGTGCAGGGCACATTACACGGGGAGGGGTGCAGGGCACATTACATGGGGAGGGGTGCAGGGCACATTACATGGGGAGGGGTGCAGGACACATTACATGGGGAGGGGTGCAGGGCACATTACATGGGGAGGGGTGCAGGGCCGAGGGGTGCAGGGCACATTACATGGGGAGGGGTGCAGGGCACATTACATGGGGAGGGAGTGCTGGGCACATTACATGGGGAGGGTTGCAGGGCACATTACATGGGGAGGGGTGCAGGGCACATTACATGGGGAGGGGTGCAGGGCACATTACATGGGGAGGGGTGCAGGGCACATTACATGGGGAGGGTTGCAGGGCACATTACATGGGGAGGGGTGCAGGGCACATTACATGGGAAGGGGTGCAGGGCACATTACATGGGGAGGGGTGCAGGGCACATTACATGGGGAGGGGTGCAGGGCATATTACATGGGGAGGGGTGCAGGGCATATTATATAGGCACAAGATAAAAGGTAGCTGCTGAACAGTGTAGAAGTAAATTGTGCATCCCATTGGAAAGTAGCTGATCAGCTGTGTCTATGTCAGGAGAGAGCAGAAAATATATAGGCTGAGCAGGTGGAGCACTGGGATCGGCAGAGATAGGCTGGTCCCCCTCTTAGCCTGAGTTCACACTGATGCGAATTTACAGTGGGTTTGATGCGTTTAGGAACACACAAATTCGCAGGTCATGTAAAAAGCATAGTATTCCATGGCTTTGGTTCACATCTATGCGTTGCGATTTTGGTGCGAGAAAAAAAAAAGGTCCTGTGCGTGTTGACTGCGGGTGCGATGCAAATTCCTATAGTGCGGTGCGAATTTTATCTTATTAGGCTTCAATTGAACTTGCAGTAAACTTGCAGCACACAGTTCACATCTCTGCAAAGTGTTCACTGTCTGCCTCCTGAAATTTGCGGTAAAATTGCGGTAAATTTGTGGTAAATTCGAGGTAAAATTGCGGTAAATTTGTGGTAAATTCGAGGTAAAATTGCGGTAAATTTAAGGTAAAATCGAGGTAAATTCGCACCTGTTTATCTCAAAATGCAAGGCAAATTTGCACCTCACACAGGACAAAAAAAAAAAACGGATCAAATTTGCAGTACATCGCATCGCAGTAGTGTAACCTAGGCTTAAGGCCCCTTTCACACTTGTGCGACTTGTCCTGCAGGGGGGGTTCAGGAGTGAAGGACTGTCTGCAGGGAGACTAACCCAGTCCAATCAGTGGGACTGAGAAGAGCAGAGGATCAGAGCAGGATTGCAGAGACAGAGGGGAGATATATGAGAGGGACAGTGAGTGGAGAAGAATCTGGAGGGAGGGGTGGAGGGGGATCAGAAACAAAGTTACAGAGAAACAGAACAAGTGGAGTCAGACAAAGCATAGCTAACATCAGAGCAGAGCCACACTGAGAGAGAATGACAAGAGGAATGGACTGTAATTTAGTGGGTGCAAATGTGCTTGTCAGCTGCCCGGGCCCCCCTTATCAGCGGCCATGTGTACACTGTATACTCACTGCTGTCCTCTCCTCTCTGTTAAAGTGGTTGTAAACCCACTTTGAAAAAAAAAAAACTAACACCTGCAAGACAAAGGCATAATGAGCTAGTATGCACAGCATACTAGCTCATTATGTAATACTCACCTGAGATCGAAACCCTCGCTGTGATTGGCTGGAGCCGTGATGATGTCACTCCCGTGCATGCGTGCGGGAGCCGCCGGTAACAGCACACTCACTGAAACAAATGGCACGTACATGCCATTGCTTCAGTTTGCTTCAGTGCGCATGTACCGATGATGTCAGCACATGCAAATACAGGGGATATCTCCTAAAACGTGCAGGTTTAGGAGATATCCTGGGTAGCTACAGGTAAGCCTTATTTTAGGCTTACCTTGGAGCTGCACGATTCTGGCTAAAATGAGAATCACGATTTTTTTGCTTAGAAGATAGATCACGATTCTCGTGGCATAACATCATCTTTCACATTAAAACAAAAAAAATTGGGCTAACTTTACTGTTTCTTTTTTTTTTAAATTCATTGAAGTGTATTTTTTCCCAAAAAATTGCGTTTGAAAGACCGCCTGGCAAATACAATGTGACACAAAATATTGCAGCAATTGACATTTTATTCCCTAGCCTGTTTGCAGCCGGGCCGCGAAGGCTGCACTTTCAGAGGTTTGGCAGGAGTGGGCGAGCAGAGAGATGACATCACCTCTTGCGGCCCGCCGCGCATCACAGCTGTTCCACCCACACAGCCGGCCGCGAACACAACACTGTCTGAGATGTTGTGTGAGAGCAGAGAGATGATGTCATCCCTCACCGCCCGCCCTGCCCCACCACCGTCTAATCCTCACAGCCGGCGCGAATACTACACTGAGGTGTGGCGGACGAGAGATGAAATCTCTCACTGCTCGACCCGCATCGCCGCATGTTCCACTCTCACTTGGCAAGTGACAGTCCCTATCTGGCAAGTGACAGATCACATCTGGCAAGTGACTGGCAAGTGACAGATCACATCTGGCAAGTGACTGGCAAGTGACAGATCACATCTGGCAAGTGACTGGCAAGTGACAGATCACATCTGGCAAGTGACTGGCAAGTGACAGATCACATCTGGCAAGTGACAATCCACATCTTTCAAGTGACAATCCACATCTGGCAAGTGGCAGTCCCTATCTGGCAAGTGACAATCCACATCTGGCAAGTGACAGTCTCTATCTGGCAAGTGACAGATCACATCTGGCAAGTGACAATTCACATCTGGAAAGTGACAGTCCCTATCTGGCAAGTGACAGTCCCCAACTGGCAAGTGACAATCCACATTTGGCAAGTGACAGATCACATCTGGCAAGTGACAGCTCACATCTGGCAAGTGACAATCCACATCTGGCAGGTGACAGTCCCTATCTGGCAAGTGACAATCCCCATCTGGCAAGTGACAGTCCCTATCTGGCAAGTGACAATCCACATTTAGCAAGTGACAATCCACATCTGGCAAGTGACAGTCCCTATCTGGCAAGTGACAATCCACATCTGGCAAGTGACAGTCCCTATCTGGCAAGTGACAGTCCCCATCTGGCAAGTAACAAGCTGCATCTGGTGGTAGGCGATCGTGGCAAGTGACACACTCAGGGTTCCCACTGATTTTGCATTATGGTGAGTTGAACTATTTCTTTTTCATTACAATGTAATAATGGAAATGATGTGCTTCAATCATCCTGTCACCATAACAATATGGTGTTGTGATGATTGGAGCGTGAACACCAGCCATTTCCCCAACAAATCGCCCGCAAAAAAACGTATACCCACCCCCCCCCCACACCCCCCGGGGCCTTAGCATAATTTTCTTCCACACAGCCGGTCCCCGGTGTCAAAAAGGTTGGGGACCGCTGCCCTAGGGTCTCTGCTAATATATATATAATGTTTGGGGGTTCCAAGTAATTTTCTAGGAAAAAATATTGATTTTAACTTAAGAAACAAGTGTCAGAAAAAGATTTAGACTTTAAGTGGTTAAACGTCCTGCATTTACACGTTGTTTAAAAACTTGGCAGACTGCCTGGATTTTTTTTTTCACACAGAAGTTTTATCCCTTTGATCTAAGAAGGAAGAGTTAGTTACAGTGTTTCATGAAAAACTTGGCAGACTGCCAGAATGTTTTCTTTTGACAGCTGAGTGAGCAGATAAGTCTCTCCACTTGTTATATGAAAGAATAGGCAAACTATGCAATAGAGATCGTCAAGGGGGTTGAATCGAGATCACAATGTTTTAACGATTAATTGTGCAGCTCTAGCTTACCTGTAGCAAAAAGTGGTCTGTCAGGATTTACAACCACTTTAATGACTGCACTGACCGTGAGAAAGCCAGGCTCCGCCCCCTGACCGCCCCTCACACTAATTAGTGGACAGCAGCACTGAGTCTGTAGCAAAGCCCGGCAGGGGCGCTGTGTGTTTCCCATTCATGGTGATGCTGAGCTGGGACCGGCAGTCACAGGTGAAGCTGCAGCGCCTCAGAGTCTTACCCATGTGTGCAGTTTAGGTCAGCACACAGTGGGCCCCCCGATCCTTGGAGGTCCGTGTGCAACGCACACTCTGCACACATGGATGATACGCTACTGGCTCTGCCCAAGGTTTCAATCAAAGACAGAATTTCTAAAAGAAAACAGTCTGAAGTGCTGTTGTTTAGCTAATTCATAGTGCTCTGGATAGCTTTCATCACACCTTAATTAGTCTTTCTCAACCTTTTCAACAGAGGAACCCTTGAAATAACTTTCCGGTCTCAGGGAACCCCTTCTAAAAATGACTATGTCTACAACTCATGATACATTAGTGTGATGGTCAGTAGGAAGAATGCTCCTTACACTTGTAGTCATTGGGAAGAATCCCCTCTTACAGATAACTAAAAATATCAATGGTGTCAGTGGGAACTTATCTAAGAGGCAAACATTGCACAAGAAACCCCTAGCAACCTCTGGAGGAACCCTAGACTTCCGTGGAACCCTAGTTGAGAAACCCTGCCTTAGATGTTTGCATGCATACAGGTATATGTAGCAAATACAGATGTAGTTATAAAACCATTGTTTCCTCTAACAGGACCTTAAATCGGTGTTCCACCCAAAAAAAAAAAAAAAAAAAAAAATTAAAAGCCAACAGCTACACATACTGCAGCTGCTGGCTTTTAACAATAGGACACTTATCTGTCCTGGAGTCCCGCGATGTCGGCACCGCAGCTGATGTTTCCATCAGCTGTCGGGTGGTGCTGCCGCCGCCATTGCGGGTAAGGGTACCTGGCAGTGTAGCCTTACGGCTTCATGGCGGGAACCCTACTGTGCATGCACGAGGCCCCACTCCTCTCTCCTACTGGCCCGGTGACAGGGAGAGGACTCCCGGAAGTGGGAACAGGATACCTGTCAATGACAGGTATCCTGTCCCCCCCGAATGGTCCCAATTGTGGCACCGGAGGGGGAGAGGGGACAAATGAGCGGATGTTCCACTTTTGGGTGGAACTCTGCTTTAAGAACAACCAAGATTTCTTTTTTTTTTTTTTTTTTTTTTTACGTATAACTCTTTATTCAAAGATTTTTCCAAATATAAACAATCATGTAGAAAAAGAAGACAAACAAAGAAATAAACCTATTACAAAACCAACTTCGCTAAGCATATACATCTAATAGGCCAACATTGGCACTTATTACATTTATAAACTAAAGATATAAACTAGAGATAGGAGATTAATACAGAATATAAATGAATACGCCACCTTAATGCAAATTTACTTCGAACCAAATAATAACCTCCAAAATATTTCGATATGCATCGATTACTGCAATTGTTAACCTATATGCTTATACCTTAACTTAACTACTTTTATCAATGGGGGTCCGGAGACAAAATCTACTAAAAAACGGAGAAAAAGAGAAAGAAAAAAAAGGAAGAGAAAAAAGAAGGATAAAATATAACTACAACTTGAAACTGAAATAGCCCAAAGGGTCCGAACCAAGGTCAACAAATGTCAATTTTTTAATCATCTCCCCCGCATCCTTCCAGAATGCTGTAATTAAAGGGCACTGCCAAAAAATGTGTATGAATGTCCCAGTCTCTTTATTACATTGCCAGCATAACTTAGAAATTTGCGGGTAGAATTTTTTAATTGAGGCAGGAACCCTATACCACCTAACCAATAGGTTATAACCCTGTTCTTGAAAGCGGCTTGCTATGGAGGATTTATGAGCCAATAGAATAATCCCATTAATTTGCGATCTTGTAAAAAAGATCTGGAGGTCCTCTTCCCAGCGTCGTATATACGCAGGAATCTGGCCTTCTGGAGGCTGAATAATCTGTTTATACAAAAGTGACATGTGTGACATGTTCCCCCTCCGCACATAAACGCTCAAAGGGTGTCAGTGGCCTTACATATACCACATTTATTGGTGTATAACACTCACTTTTTCACCATGAAAATTGGGTGCAAATAGCGTGTGCGTGTTATACGCCAATAATTCAATTTTAGCTGCCTCAGAGGGGACAGGGAAGGGGGCGGGACGAGTGCCATCAGATTACATACAGCGAGAAACTCCTGTTTACTTGGTGGCCTCTGTAATAGGAAGTCCTGTCTCCTGGGCCACCATTGGACCACTGTTCTGCCTATCATAGGAGATTCTCACTGTATGTAATCTGTTGGCGCTCGTCCCGCCCCCCTCCCTGTCCCCTCTGGGCTGCAGATGGGCATCGATCAGGCTGCACTGATGGCTATAGTGAGGCTGCTGCATTGATGTGGACTGGTGAGGCTGCATTGATGGCACTTGTGAGGCTGTAGATGGGCATTGATCAGGCTGCATTGATGGCAATGGTGAGGCTGCAGATGGGCAATGACCCTTATTTTGCTTTAAAGTTCCTTATTTAAAATTTAAGTTTTTTCCTGAAACTTCTCTCTTAAAATGAATGTGCGTGTTATACCCCTGTGCGTGTCATACGCCAATAAATACGGTAATTCCGCATTTACTATAGACCTTAAAAAGTGTGACAATTTAAAGGCAGACCACGGGCTCAAAGGGACCAAGGGACAACCAATGTGTAAAAAGACAAGCTTTATTACAAATCCATAAAATATACAATAGTTAAAACCAATGGTTACAACACTTCTACTATTTCATGTACAGTATGTGCATAATGTGCATTTAAATGCATAATGTGCATAAAAGTGGTACTCCCAGAACTGGTTTATACTGTACAATCCTAGTAGTTCTTATTGGCAGCTTAGTCCATATACTGGGAAAAACTGACGCGTTTCAAATCTTTATGTTTCATCTATATTCCTCAGGGATAGTGTACCACTCTGAAATTAAATAAAAAAACAACACACTTGAAGATAGGCTTACATTCTTCTAAATCTCCATTGGATCTATCCATACTCATTATTCAACACTTACTGCAAGTGCTCATATGACATCTTTTGTATAAAACCAAATGTGTGCCTCAACTACATCCCTCTGGATGACCAGCTGCTGTGTTGTGCCACAAAAGGATGTTTGGTTTTATACAAAAGATGTCATATGAGCATGTGCAGTAAGTGTTGAATAATAAGTATGGATAGATTCAATGAGGATTTAGGAGAATGTATGTTTTTTAATCAATTTCCGAGTGGTACACTATCCCTGAAGAGAATAGATGAAAGATAGGGATTTTAAACGCGTCACATTTTCCAGTATAAGGACTAAGCTGTCAATCAGAACTACTAGGATTGTACAGTATAAACCAGTTCTGGGAGTACCACTTTGATCTGATAGGCACATTATGCATCTATATGAAATAGCAGAAATGTTGTTACCGTTGGTTTTAACTACAGTGGAACCTTGGTTTACGAGTAACGCAGTTAACGAGCATTTTGAAAGACGAGCAACTTTTTTTTTTTTAATTCCGACTCGGTTTGCGAGTGTTGTCTCGCAAAACGAGCAGAATTCAAGCTAATGGGGTGTGCAGTACCGCATTTGGCCAGAGGTGCAGGGTGACGGTGACACTCTGAACGGTTCAAAGCCGTTCGGAAATACTCCGAAAATCTCTGTTCCCGAGTGTTTCCGAGCTTTTCCGAGGCTCTCTGAGTTCAGCCGAGCTGTCCCCGAGTATTTCCGAGGCTCTCCGGCGCCCCCCCCCCCCCCACCTCTGGCCACATGCAGTATTGCATGCAATAGAAGTCAATGCGGAACTAATTATCTTAGTTTCCACTGACTTCTATGGGGAAACTCGCTTTGATATGCAAGTGCTTTGGATTAAAAGCATTCTCCTGGAACGGATTATGCTCGTAATCCAAGGTTCCCCTGTATTGTATATTTCATGGATTTGTAATAAAGCTTGTCTTTTTTATACATTGAAACCTCGTTTGCCTTTAAAGTCCCATTAGAGGAAAAATGGTTTTAACATTTTCTTTGTAAAGAAAGGGATGGTGGTAAGCCCACACACGCAACTGAGCCACTCACAATTTTGGCAATACAAATGTGGTTTTCCTTCAAAGAGTCACTCCAGTTATAAAAGGAAGAAAAAAACTCAGAATTTTTACAGGTCACAGCCACCTCTATTTTTTTTATTTTTTATTTTTTACTTTTTTGGTGTAGAAGGCCTTTGGTTCTGTCAGCTGGATATGGAGTAGTTGGCAATAGGTCCACATACTCTGTGTGGCTGTATCTTCCAGAAGTACAAACCAGCTATAGGAATGAATGAAGTCACGAAATGCATGTGCATTGGACGTAGGGTCCAGCTGGGACTTTCGCTGAGCTGAAGCTGTGCGGTGCCAGGCACAGCCACATGCTAAGGGTCTCTGGAGTAGGGCTCAAGGTGAGTATTTTTCTCAGTGATAGCGAAGAGGGGAAGCTGTAAAACTTCATCAAAGTTGCCCTTTAAATGTTAAGTGTTGGGAGAAGCTAAATTTAGGGGTTAGGTGAAAAATGTGTGAAATGAGTGAACGTTGTGTAAATATTGGGTCCAAACACTAATAAATAGACCTCAGTTCTTTGTGCCAGAATCATTGCGCCATTAAACTAACAATGCCAGGCTCTTGGAACCAAAACAAATGTATGACTTTTTATGGTTTTGATGGACTATTTTACTACTAAAATGTTATATAACACTATTTATTTAATTGATCCTACAAATTAGCCTTTCTTAAACTCTTTACCCCAGAAGAACCCTTCAAATACTTTTCAGGTCTCAGGGAACCCTTGCAAAAATGAATTCATTGGTCATTAGTAGGAAGAATACCCCTTTCATTGGTGGCTGGTAGGAACATGTTCTCCATACAGTGGTGGTCAGAATGCAACCATTACAGACAGCAAGAAAGATCACTGGGTTCATGCATCTGACTTTGCCAAGTGGTGTTTGTCCTGGAACTATGCAGGCACCATGAAATGGGATGTCAATCAACCAAAGGTTGAGGAACCCCTAGCAACTTCTAGGAAACCTAGGTTTCCACTAAACCCTGGTTGAGAGTGGCTGCTCCAAATTATTGCATAACTTCTTTTCAAACAAACAAAAAAAATGTGGTAAAAAAAGCATCAGAAGGTTTACCAATCACTCTTTGCATATTCATTCCATATGGTCTGCATAATTGGGGATGTAGCAGTGGTCTGCCTATGGCACATGTGTCAAACACAAGGCTTGCGGCCAAATCTTGCCCACTATGCCACTTAATGTGACCCTCACACTTCTCCTGCAGCTGCGGTACCCCCCTCGTCTCCACCCCCCTGCCTTGTTGGCATCAGAGAGGACAGAACTCCTCCACCAGATTATGCATTTCTCTGTGCAGCCCGGAGAGTCGTCCCTGCCTCTACGTCTTAGTCGGCGACAGACAGGAGGACAAACCTCCTCCTACAGATCCTGGATTTCTCTGTGCAGCAGCAGCATCCCCTCGCCTCCCCTGGTCTCGGCATTCAGTAGACTCCGGTAGCTGACTCCAGCCCTCCTCTGGTCCTCCTTCAGACCCTGCACTTTCTGCTTTCAAGCTTCGCCCCAGCTTCTTTCCAGCAAGAGCACAAGGTAAGGGTGGGAGACTCTTGACTTATAAAGGTGGGGGGGCTCCTGGCATTTGTGGGGGGGTGCTCTGGATATATGCTTATAATTATTATGAGAATTATACAATTCTATGCCATTTAAAAAGGTGGATATCAAGTTTAAGTGGAAGACAGCGCTGGACTGGTGCCGCTCGAGGCTGCCTAGAGGCAAGTTACTTTGTGGAAAGTATATAAGGAATTGCTTCCAATGGATTGTACACCAATTGTAAGTGGTAAGTGATAGACTTCATTGGGGTCTAGGGCTGCTACATTTCTGATAACAACAATGGAGGCGTTTCACAGGAGACTGGAGAGGAGCACCCAATGTCCAAAAAGGAGAAGGTCTCACTTGATTAATTTTATAGTTATTTATTGGATATAAAAGTAAACAAGTAGAGCCAATGCGTTTCGGAAGAATTGCCTCCCTCTTCTTCAGGGCTGTATTTCTTGGAGATTGGTTACATTTTGAGAGGGTTATATTCGATCAGCAGCTCGGCAGTAACTGGCGTTATGGAGCAGAGACAGCCAGGCTAGTATCATCCAGAAGAAACTTTATTGGCGACTGTTCAGACAGAACACCATGGCAGCACCATGTTCTATCTGAGCAGTCTCCAATACCATTTCTTGTGGATGATACCAGCAGTATGCAACCCTCCTTTTCAGGCTTGCATCATCTGCTACAGGGGTGGGAGGGTCTTTGTGCCTGTCTCCACCTGCCCTTCACAGCTTAAGCCTTAACTTATTACTAAAAAAAATAATAATTGAATGCAGAGGCAATCATTTAATATATTAAAGAGTAGATACAGTTATATAGTCTTACAGATACAACCAGCCCTTTGAGGACAACCATAATGCTGATGTGGCCCACAATGAAATTGAGTTTGACACCCGTGGTCTATGGCCTCACATCATTTGCGCTAAAACTCATCCCCTTCCCTCCTCTCAGAACGTTAGGAGATATGGTGTCAGTTCATCATATGCAAAGGTTATGTCCAATAAAAGGTTGAATTGTTTAGCTTTAAAGTCAGTATACTCAAAATTGATATTTCAGTTTTGTACACAGGAAAGTAGGGAGAATGACCCAATAACTCCAGGAAGAATGCTTTACCGCCGTTCTCAACTCCACCCACCCGCTGTGAGTCAAAAGGCCTAACTCTCCTGGTTGGCTTTTGAATTTGTTTTAAATTATAGAGCACGCAGAAGCCTTTTCAAGTCATGCTGGAGAATATAGTGGTTAACAAGTGAGGGGAATGACGAAGGCGTAGAGGACAATTAGTTGGATGATGGGGGATGGAGTTGAGAATAATAAGGTAGACCAGAAAATGTAAGTGATAATTAACCAAGGCACAAACAAGGTCACGAAAAATTGATCAAACTGTATTTTTTTCCAGACTAGACTAATAAGAAGCTAAATTTGGAAGCCTTCTTCTTGAAGGCGATATAATGCATGACTGCTACTAGCTGTCCACGGGACAGATAGTGATAAGTACATATGTGTGATCGTATTAAAAGGTTACTTTGTTAGAGCGGTTATTCATAGCCATGATAATTAGCTCATTTTAAAGTTGCCTGCAATGTTTTTTTTTTATGCTCAATTATTCCTTCTCCATTTTTTTTTTGTACATTCCACAAAGAGAGCCCTATATAGGGACAAAAAAAGATCTGAATCCAATTAATTTTCAGCTCTGGGATTTTCATACAAAGAGACTACATAGTGCTTTATTGGTGACAAAGAGAAAATAGTAGGCGCTCAGTCAGCTTATAACCAACAAGGAAGGTGCACAGTGGCAGAAACCATAAAATGGACCTGGTCTTAGGTATACAGTGCCTTAAAAAAGTATTCATACCCCTTGAAATTTTCCACATTTTGTCATGTTACAGTCAAAAACATAAATGTATTTTCTTGGGATTTTATGTGATAGACCAACACAAAGTGGCAAATAATTGTGAAGTAGAAGAAAAATTATAAATGGTTTTCCAATTGCATTGCAATTACAGCTGCAAGTCTTTTTGGGGATGTCTCTACCAGCTTTGCACATATAGAGAGTGACATTTTTGCCCATTCTTCTTTACAAAATATCTCAAGCTCTGTCAGATTGGATGGAGAACGTCTGTGAACAGCAATTTTCAAGTCTTGCCACAGATTCTCAATTGGATTTAGGTCTGGACTTTGACTGGGCCATTCTAACACATGAATATGCTTTGATCTAAACCATTCCATTGTAGCTCTGGCTGTATATTTCGGGTCGTTGTCCTGCTGGAAGGTGAACCTCCACCCCAGTCTCAAATCTTTTGCAGACTCTAACAGGTTTTCTTCTAAGATTGTCCTGTATTTGGCTCCATCCATCTTCCCATCAACTCTGACCAGCTTCCCTGTCCCTGCTGATGAAAAGCATCCCCACAACATGATGCTGCCACCATCATGTTTCACGGTGGGGATGGTGTGTTCAGGGTGATGTGCAGTGTTAGTTTTCTGCCACACATAGGGTTTTGCTTTTAGGCCAAAAAGTTCAATTTTGATCTCATCTGACCAGAGCACCTTCTTCTACATGTTTGCTGTGTCCTCCACATGGCTTTTCACAAACTGGACTTCAAATGGCTTTCTTTCAACAATGGCTTTCTTCTTGCCACTCTTCCATAAAGACCAGATTTGTGGCATGCACGAATAGTTGTCCTGTGGACAGATTGTGCCATACTCTTCCCATTTGCGGATGATGGATTGAACAGTGCTCCATGAGATGTTCAAAGCTTGATATTTTTTTATAACCTAACCCTGCTTTAAACTTCTCCACAACTTTATCCCTGACCTGTCTGGTGTGTTCCTTTACCTTCATGATGCTGTTTGTTCACTAAGGTTCTCTAACAAACCTCTGAGGGCTTCACAGAATAGCTGTATTTATACTGAGATTAAATTACACACAGGTGGACTCTATTTACTAATTAGATGATTTCTGAAGACAATTGGTTCCACTAGATTTTAGTTAGGGGTATCAGAGTAAAAGGGAGCTGAATACAAATGCACGCCACATTTTTCAGATATTTATTTGTAAATCTTGAAAACCATTTATCGTTTTCCTTCCATTTCACAATTATTTGCCACTTTGTGTTGGTCTATCACATAAAATTCCAAGAAAATACATTTACATTTTTGGTTGTAACATGACAAAATGTGGAAAATTTCAAGGGTTATGAATACTTTTTTAAGGTACTGTATTTCCATATTAAAAAGACTCTGTCAAGAGAGAAGTACGGGGATTATATAGTACAGACCTACTCTGAAAATGCTAGATGTTTGGCTGTGTCTGACTTTTGAGTCCTGGACCAAGCATGCTATAAAAAAGTAGCAGAAAAGTTACAGAACTTTTTTCTCTCTATACATAGTCCAGTAGGCAACAATAACAGCAATGGGGGCTAGCATTTACAAAAGGTGGCTCATTATTGGCTTTATGGACACATTTGGGTGTATAACTTACCAGGGAGCCCACAGGTGCTGCATACCGCCGCCTATAAAGGTCAGTAGCTGTAGGCGGCTATACGTGTGTATACACATGTACTTGTGTAAACAAGGGTACACATTGGGGCGCACAACCCTGGAAGGACACAGTCTATTTACTGCCATTTGCAAGTGGTTGTAAACTGATACATATACCCACTGCAGTGACAAGCCTCACCGATAACGATACACAGAGATGAAACAAATCCTCTTACATAAGTTGTACCTGTTTATCTGCAGCCCTCTCTTCTACAGTCTCCTTGAGCACACCTTTTACACAGCCTTTCTGAGCTACAGAAAGCAGGGGGTGGGTATCTGATGTCACACACTGCAGAGCATAGATAGAGTAAGAAGCTGAGTGTAATCTGAGACCTGAGTGCAGAGAATGGACACCCCCCCCATACACAGTCTCATAGAGAAACATGCACATGTGTCGAGGGGGGTGGGGCTATCCCCTGGGATTTTATGGTGTCGGCACAACCTGTCAGAAATGTCTCATGCAGATAGCAGAGAGAAGACAGAGCAGATAGGAACCACAATAGGTGCTTTGGACTGGGGCTAGTACACACTATTTATAGAATTAGGACTGCAGTACACTGGCTATCATGACATGGCCCTGCAGCTTACACATACATTTGCAAATTTGTGAAAGCTAAACCCCTTGTTTTAACGTGAACTGTTGGACAGGATTAATTTGGTTTGTTGCAGGCTGGCTGGTAAGTGAGCTGGGAATTTTTGTTTGTTGTTTTTATGACATGAGTCGCCCTGTCATGTGCTCCTTGCTGCAAGGGCCAGTTATAGACGGGAGTGGTTGCCATTTGTAAGTACACACTATAGAAGGATATGCTTTGTTCATTTTTCATTTCAGAGGTATCAAGTTTGAGTGCAGAATGCCATGAAATGTACAGTAGGTCTAACTCTGGTGGCATTTATTACCCTTACAGAAATCACAGTACTCCCCCCTGACAATGACAATGCTTTTGTATGTTTTTATTTCCAGGAAAACATCACCATCTTTGTTCAGGCATCACCCAGTGTCACCATCTACCTTCTGAACTGAGATGCTGGCTCAGAGATGACATAACTATGTAAATTGTATTCAATTATGCAATCTGCAACTGAGAAAAAGGGAGATGATCACTGTGGAAGAGAAATGTTTCCTTCTGTCTGATAAAATTATATCAGCCTAGGCAATGTCTCTGATTGAAGCAGAAGAAAAGCTTTTTTCTTTTTTTTTTAAGGTAAGAGGTCTATTTTATGACATGGGTCAACATCAACTTCATGCCTTTTACTGCAGGACAAGAGACAAGTGTGAACAGACACTTAAAGTGGGGTTCCACCCAAAAAACAAAAATACCTGGAAAAATTCTAAAAAACAAAACAAAAAAAATTTGGATATTTTTTTTTTTTTCACTTACCTCTAAATGCCTGTTGCTAGGTGGTCCCTCGTAGTCTGCCTGTTCCTTTGCCTGGGCTGGTGACATCACTTCCCCCCCAGGCACAGGAAGGGCTCCGCTCTGCTCCCTCCCTCCTGTCAATCATCTGGGACCCATTACAGGTCCCAGGTGATTGAGCGGCCAATCACAGCGCGCGGCGCCGCTCGCGCATGCACAGTGGGTGCCAGGCTGTGAAGCCACAGCCCGGCGTCCACAGTTGAAATGCCGGCGCCGACGAGCGGAGGGGGAGACGAGCAGGGCTTCGATCCCCCGCATCGCTGGACCCAGGGACAGGTGAGTGCCCAATTAAAAGTCAGCAGCTGCAGTATTTGTAGCTGCTGACTTTTAATTTTTTTTTTTTTTTGACGGCCCCCCTGGGTGGAACTCCTCTTTAAAGGGGTTCTAAAGTCAGAAGGTTTTTTATCTTAATGCATTCTATGCTTAAGGACCAAGCCTCTTTCTGAGATGTGTTGTTTACAAGTTAAAAGCATTTTTTTTTTTGCTAGAAAATTACTTAGAACGCCCAAACATTATACATTTTTTTTTCTAACACCCTAGAGAATAAAATAGCGGTTGTTGCAATACTTTCTGTCACACCATATTTGCGCAGCAGTCTTACAAGCGCACTTTTTTTGGAAAAAATACACTTTTTTGAATTAAAAAATAAGACAACAGTAAAGTTAGCCCAATTTTTTTTTATCTTGTGAAAATTGTCACTTTTATTCCTATTACAAGGAATGTAAACATCCCTTGTAATAGAAAAAAGCATGACAGGACCTCTTAAATATGAGATCTGGGGTTAAAAAGACCTCAGATCTCATATTTATACTAAAATGCAATTAAAAAAAAAAAAATTAATTAAATTTGTCATTTAAAAAAAATGGCCCTTTAAGAGCTGTGGGCGGAAGTGACGTTTTGACATCGCTTCCGCCCAGCAATTGTATGGAGACGGGTGGGGGCCATCTTCCCCTCACTCGTCTCCATAGCCAGCTAGTGACTGGACCCGATCTCCTCTGCCGCTGCCGACGGCTCCGATAAGCGCCAGAGGGCACCGGAGCGCGGTGGGAGGGGTGCGAATACACCACAGAGACCACTTTTATCTTGTAGCGGACCGCCCGCTGAAGAAGGGGATACCGGGGTTATGGCAGCTAGACGTAAAACTGCGGCGAGCGTAAGTGGTTAAGATAAAAAAGCCTTTTGTGTGCAGCAGCCCCCCTCATACTTACCTGAGCCCCATCTCGATCCAGCGATGTTGCACAAGAGTCTCGGCTGTTCAGGACTCTCCCTCTTATTGGCTGAGACAGCAGTGGGGGCCATTGGCTCCTGCTGCTGTCAATCAAAGTCAGGGAGCCAATGAGGAGAGAGAGGGGGCAGGACCGGGCCATTGCTCCGACAGGAGGGAGGGGCCAGGAGTGCCGGCGAGGCACCCAGTAAGAGGAGGATCGGGGCTGCTCTGTGCAAAATCACTACACAGAGCAGGTAAGTATGACATGTTTGTTATTTTTAAACAAAAAAAGCTGAGACTTTAATATCACTTTAACTGAAGATTGCAGCACCATCTCAATAAAGAGGTGAACGGCAAAGGTTCTGCCCCTGGGAGGTAATCCTCTGACATTATCCCAGGGATACATTCCACTGCAAGCATGAAAAGTTCTTGTTACCCAATAAAAAGACTGAGCTGGGTGGGCATCAATGGAATGGGTGAGCATCAATGGAAAACAGTGATCCTGTCAAATATGTAACAGAGAGAAGATCGTTGTGTCTTAGAGAATCATGTGTATGAAATGCTCTGATGCCTTCCTAGCAAAACAGCTTCCCTTACTGAGACTCGTAACCCTCTAAAACAGGTACATCAACTATGGGACACTCATTTAAAGTATACTAAGCACACACTGTTTAATTTACATTCTCTTTTCTTCTTCTGTATATGTACGATACTGTAATTATTTTATATATAAAAAAAAATCGAAGTACCTTTTTTTTCCTAATCGATCTACATCTGTCACATGACCCAGCTCTTTCCCAGCCTGTCTGCAGGGAAACATAAGGAGGAGAGGAGCTTCTAGTCCTCTGCTGCTGGTCACATGTCCAAATAAAATTAAAAAAAAAACAGCCTTTGGTATACAGAGAAAAATAAATAATATCAATAATCTGTTTTCAATTGTCATACAAATATATATTTAAAATCCCTGTGGGTGGATATCTGACAGTGACAGGCTGCGCCACGCCCCTCCAGCCTGTGTCTTATAATAAGAGGGAGGTGAAGCCTCCATCATCCACATCAGTGCCTGACCTCACAAATGCACTGCTGGAAGAATGGTCAAACATTTCCATAGATACACTCCTAAATCTTGTGGACAGCCTTCCCAGAAGAAGTTGAAGCTGTTATAGGAGCAAAGGGTGGGCCAACCCAATATTGAACCCTGTGGACTAAGACTTACATAGTTACATAGTTAGTCAGGTTTAAAAAGACACAAGTTGTATTGCCTTACTTTTTGGCCACGGCCAGAATAGTGATTCCACATTATTGGAAATGGAAGATTGCATCTTCCCTAGGGGAGTGGGCTACTGAAGTAGACCGCATTAGGGACCTTGAACCAGTGCTGTGTCTAAGCCTAGGCCGACAAGGCCCAGGCCTAGGGCGGCACTTTGCGGGGGGGCTGCAAAAGGCCGCCCCCACCCCGCATGAACACAAGCCCCCCCACCTCCTCCCGGCTCCCATCTCTTTCACAAAAACAGTCTCCGGTGGCTGTCTCAGCTTTGCGCAGGACGGGTGCAGTCTCCGTTCGGCTGGGTTTGAGCAGAGGTACACCTCGGCTGTGCTCGGCCGGGGGGGGGGGGGGGGGCGGTCCCCGCTCGGGAGGGGGCAGTCTCTGCTTACCTCGGCTGTGCTCGGGCCGGGGGGGTGGTCCCTGATCGGGAGGGGGCAGTCTCTGCTTACCTCGGCTGTGCTCGGGCCAGGGGGGGTGGTCCCCGATCGGGTGGGGCAGTCTCCGCTTACCTCGGCTGTGCTCGGGAGGGGGCGGGCTCACCTCGGCTGCGCTCGGGAGGGGCGGGCTCGTCTCCCCTCAGCTGCGCTCAGGAGAGGCGGGCTCGTCTCGCCTCGGCTGCGCTCGGGAGGGGGCGGGCCGTCTCACCTCGGCTGACCATCTCCTTTATTATGTCCGCACTCTCTGACCCTCTCCTTTTTCATGTCCGCACTCTCTGACCATCTCCTTTATTATGTCCGCACTCTCTGACCATCTCCTTTATCATGTCCGCACTCTCCGACCATCTCCTTTTTCATGTCCGCACTCTCTGACCATCTCCTTTTTCATGTCCGCACTCTCTGTCCATCTCCTTTATTATGCCCGCACTCTCTGACCATCTCCTTTTTCATGTCCGCACTCTCTGACCATCTCCTTTATTATGTCCACACTCTCTGACCATCTCCTTTATCATGTCCACACTCTCTGACCATCCCTTTATCATGTCCACGCTCTCTGACCATCTCCTTTATCATGTCCGCACTCTCTGACCATCTCCTTTTTCATGTCCGCACTCTCTGACCATCTCCTTTTTCATGTCCGCAATCTCTGTCCATCTCCTTTATTATGTCCGCACTCTCTGACCATCTCCTTTTTCATGTCCGCACTCTCTGACCATCTCCTTTATTATGTCCACACTCTCTGACCATCTCCTTTATCATGTCCACACTCTCTGACCATCCCTTTATCATGTCCACGCTCTCTGACCATCTCCTTTATCATGTCCGCACTCTCTGACCATCTCTATTATTATGTCCGCACTCTCTGACCCTCTCCTTTTTCATGTCCGCACTCTCTAACTATCTCCTTTATTATGTCCGCACTCTCTGACCATCTCCTTTATCATGTCCGCACTCTCTGACCATCTCCTTTTTCATGTCCGCATTCTCTGACCATCTCCTTTATTATGTCCGCACTCTCTGATCATCTCTTTTTTCATGTCCGCACTCTCTGACCCTCTCCTTTTTCATGTCCGCACTCTCTGACCATCTCCTTTATTATGTCCGCACTCTCTGACCATCTCCTTTTTCATGTTCGCACTCTCTGACCATCTCCTTTATTATGTCCGCACTCTCTGACCATCTCCTTTATCATGTCCGCACTCTCTGACCATCTCCTTTATCATGTCCGCAGTCTCTGACCATCTCCTTTTTCATGTCCACACTCTCTGACCCTCTCCTTTTTCATGTCCGCACTCTCTGACCATCTCCTTTATTATGTCCGCACTCTCTGATCATCTCTTTTTTCATGTCCGCACTCTCTGACCATCTCCTTTATCATGTCCGCACTCTCTGACCATCTCCTTTATCATGTCTGCACTCTCTGACCATCTCCTTTATCATGTCCACACTCTCTGACCCTCTCATTTATCATGTCCGCGCTCTCTGACCCTCTCATTTATCATGTCCACGCTCTCTGACCCTCTCCTCTATGTTGTCTGCTGTCTCTGACCCTCTCCTTTATCATGCCTGCAGTCTCTGACCCTCTCCTGTATGTTGTCTGCAGTCTCTGACCAACTCTTCAGGTGGAGTGCTAATAGGAAGAGGTGGAGCCTAAAGAGGAAGGGGTGGGGTTTCCAGATGAAGGGGTGGATCTTTAACAGGAGGGGTGGGGCAAATTTAGATGGGGCGCCGGAATTTAGTCTTGCCTAGGGCAGCACAAAACCAAAATACACCACTGCCTTGAACGTCTGTTGGCCGAGGAATCTAATAAAGACGAACAGTTCTCTCTTACTTAGACTTCATGGTCCATGTTCCGCTACTCATCGGACTTCATCTCCTGGGCAGAGGGCGACCTAGGCAACACCACCTCATGACCATGTTGGAGCGATTCCTGTTCCTAATCTTTCTGCTTCCCCTACTTTCTCTTAACTCCTTCTCCTCTATGTATAAATGTACTCCTCAGAATCCACTAACCACTTAAGGACCGAGCCTCTTTCTGAGATTTGGTGTTTACAAATCACTAGAAAATGCTAGAAAATGACTTAGAACTCCCAAACATTATATATTTTTTTTTCTAACACTCTAGAGAATAAAATGTATGTGCGCAGCGGTCTTAAAAGTGCACTTTTTTTTGGAAAAAAGACACTTTTTTGAGTTAAAATATAAGACAACAGTAAAGTTAGCCCAATTTTTTTATATTGTGAAAGATAATATTACGCCGAGTAAATTGATACCCAACACGTCTCACTTCAAAATTGTGCCCGCTCGTGGAATGGCGACAAACTTTTACCCTTAAAAATCTCCATAGGCGACGTTTAAAAAATTCTACAGGTTGCATGTTTAGACTTACAGAGGAGATCTAGGGCTAGAATTATTGCTCTCGCTCTACCGATCGCGGCGATACCTCACATATGTGGTTTGAATACTGTTTTCATATGCGGGAATTGCTCACGTATGCGTTCTGCACGCAAACTCGGCAGGATGGGGCGCGTTTAAAAAAATGTATTTAAATGTATTTTTATTCTTACCTTTTAGTTTATTTTTTTTAAAACTGTTCTTTTAAAACTGTAAACATCCCTTGTAATAGAAAAAAAGCATGACAGGACCTCTTAAATATGAGATTTGGTGTCAAAAAGACCTCAGATCTCATATTTACACTAAAATGCAATAAAAAAAAAAATGTCCCTTTAGGAGCTATGGGCGGAAGTGACGTTTTGACGTCGCTTCTGCCCTGCAGTGGTATGGAGACGGGTGGGGGCCATCTTCCCCTCACTCGTCTCCATGCCAAGTTAGGGACAGGACACGATCGCCTCCACCACTGCCGGCGACTCTGGTAAGTGGCGGGAGGGGGGGAGCCTCTCCCGCCACCGATAAAAGTGATCTTGTGGCGAATCTGCCACAGAGCCCACTTTTATCTTGAAGCGGACCGCACGCTAAAGAAGAGGATACTGGGGGTTATGGCAGCTAGCTGCTGCCATAACAACGATAGCCCTCTTCAAAGTAGCGACGTAAAACGACGGCAGGCGGTCCGTAAGTGGTTAAACACTTATGCAGTGTACACACGGTCGGACTTTTCGACCGGACCGAGTCCGGCGGACAATCCGATCGCGTGTCGGCTTCATCGGACCTTCAGCGGACTTTTCCAGACGAAAATCTGACGGACTTTACATTTGGAACATGCTTCAAATATTTACGTCGTAACTCCGCCGGACCCAGAAATCCGCTCGTCTGTATGCTAGTCCGACGAAAACTAACGCTAGGGTAGCTATTGGCTACTGGCTATCAACTTCCTTATTTTAGTCCGGTGTACGTCATCACGTACGAATCCGTCGGACTTTGGTGTGATCGTGTGTAGGCAAGTCCGTTCATTAAAAAGTCAGTTGGCAGTCCGTCAAAAGTCCGTTGAAAGTCCGTCAGACCAGTCCGGTCGAAAAGTCCGCTCGTGTGTACGCGGCCTTATTCTTGATGCAAAATATGATCCTCACAGCTAACTTCTCTACAGCATAATGGGTTTTTAGAATAAGTTTGATTTTAGTAATACATGATGTTTACATATAATCTCCTTTGAAATGGGAGGGCTCTTCTCGTTCTCCATGTTATACCTCAACATATTGATCTAATTGCTGTTTCATGACACACATAACGAACAGGATACAATACTACATTTTTGTAACCTCCCTATACATATGTTTTATTGTCATTACTTACTACTGTTAATGATGTTATATATGCAGACTGCATTTTCCACCTTGTTCCTTTCAATAATATAAGATTGAACTAAAAAAGACACATTAATGTACATTTGCTTGTAAAGGCAGGTGTCCCAATACTTTTGGTAAAATAGTTTACATAGATGTGTGGCATGCATTGGAATTTTTTTGTTTTAAAATGTGACCATCCAACCCTGAGCACAAGTACAGTCAGCAAATTCCATCAACATATGTTTCTGTCTAAGCCCCCGTTCACACCAGTGCGATTTGTCATGCCATTTGATAGTTTCAAATTGCATGACAAGTCACACCTCATTGCGGGCAATGAAATGATTATAAAAAAGGTTCCTGCGCTATTTTTTCAGATTTCATTGTGTCTTGCATTGGCTGTTAAATGAAGTTGCAAACTGCAATGAAATCGGTGGTGCAAATCGCACTGATCTGCGGCTTTTAAGTTGCAAGATTTCAAAGCTGCACCCCCGTGTGAAGCAGGGCTTATAGATTTCACTTTGCCATACAAGTCTACAGGGATGCAAAATCCACTTGAAGTAGGTCAGGAGGACAACTGCAGGTCAATGCAAGAGTCAATGAATTCTGCATTGACCTCAGAAGCATCTCAAACGGATGTCGAACTGATGTCGTTGACACAACCTCAAAGACCATTGACACGGGCTCAAAGAAATGTAAAATTGGGTGAAATGTGCAGCGCTTATGTGATCATATAAACCATAATAAATAATATGAGTACAAAAAACGTGAATAATAAATGACGTGCTCAAAAATACTCCAAGCTGTCCTCTATTATGACATGTGATGTCTATAAACAATAGAACTTGGACGTGTGATGTCCAAAAAAGAAGAAAAAAGTCAGTGACAAGCTTCAATCATGTGTGATGATAATCCTCAACCACATGTGGATATAATATAGTGACAGTCTTTAACTTCAAATATGTATGATGTAATAACAGTTAATAGTAGGTCCACCACCAAAGACACCAGAAGCTGCTTACCAGAGGGATTGAACTCAAATAGGTGTACACCTAGTGAGTCAATCAAGCTTTGTGGTATAATATACCAAGGGGATCAGATGCGCTATCCAGATATGACCTCCAGATGGACCTCCGAACAAGTGTAAGGTATGGATGGACTCAGTAGATATAGGCAATCAGCCCCACCATTAAAAGAAAGAGGAAGGCATATAGTGTAACTCCGTATGGAAATTTTAATACATAAAAAGCAAAGGAAATACACTCACGTGTTAGCAGTAAAATCAAGCGCTTGTATAAAAGAAGACAGTGGTCTCAGCATATCCTTCCGACGCGTTTCGACTTAGAAGTCATCATCAAGATTATGACTTCTAAGTCGAAACGCGTTGGAAGGATATGCTGAGACCACTGTCTTCTTTTATACAAGCGCTTGATTTTACTGCTAACACGTGAGTGTATTTTCTTTGCTTTTTATGTATTAAAATTTCCATACGGAGTTACACTATATGCCTTCCTCTTTCTTTTAATGATGGGGCTGACTGCCTATATCTACTGAGTCCATCCATACCTTACACTTGTTCGGAGGTCCATCTGGAGGTCATATCTGGATAGAGCATCTGATCCCCTTGGTATATTATACCACAAAGCTTGATTGACTCACTAGGTGTACACCTATTTGAGTTCAATCCCTCTGGTAAGCAGCTTCTAATGTCTTTGGTGGTGGACCTACTATTAACTGTTATTACATCATACATATTTGAAGTTAAAGACTGTCACTATATTATATCCACATGTGGTTGAGGATTATCATCACACATGATTGAAGCTTGTCACTGACTTTTTTCTTCTTTTTTGGACATCACACGTCCAAGTCCCTTTGTTTATAGACATCACATATCATAATAGAGGACAGCTTGGAGTATTTTTGAGCACATCATTTATTATTCACGTTTTTTGTACTCATATTATTTATTATGGTTTATATGATCACATAAGCGCTGCACATTTCACCCAATTTGTCATTTTTGCAACTTTATCCACTGCTGTGCTGGCTGCTTTAGTTTTTTTTTTTTTTTTCTTTGAGACAGCGCGGTATATATTTGTTTATAATTCAAAGAAATGTAAAACCTTTGCAACTATCTGAACCAACCTTTCTCAAATAGGGTTCCTTCTGAGGTTGCTAGAGGTTTCTTGGCAAATAGCAATGGCAAACTGATTTCTTACCTACACTGATCTCTAATATTTGGGAATACTATAATGTTTACTGTCTTTTTTGCTTTTCTGTTATTATTCTTATAATTTCAAGATTACTACTAAAAATGTTGTTGTACAGAGCAGAAGGGTGTAAAAAATTGATTTGCCCAGGGTGTCAAACATGTTGGATATGCCATATTATTTATTCTTATATTCAAAACACTCTACAATTTAGTAATCATGCTAATGTACCACAAGCTGTAGGTATAATTAGGTATATTTATTTTTAGCAGGCTTCCCCGAGACCTGAAAAATATTTCAAGGGTTCTCCTGGGATAAAAAGGTTGAAAACGGCTGGGCCAAGGTCATCACATACAGCTCTCTGATTTATCTTATTTTAAATCTATCTACCTTTGTGTTAAGCCCTTATAGTGATTCCATGGAAGGATTCATTTAAACTGAAATAAATGCCTCGGTATTAAACTTTTCAGTGGTCTAGGCACCTGACAATAGCTGGATGTCCATCAAACTGCAGTGCTAAAGGAACACTAATGAGGTCTGTGTGGCTACAGCACCTATCCGTGTCCAGCCACAATGCATGACCGTCTCCATCCTTCGGTATTACATACAGTGAGCAGAAAGATCCATTAGCTGTCATTAGCACAGTTAAAGTCATAAAAAGACACTTCTGTACTGCAATTAGCCATAAAAAGCCAATCAGGGTGTAGGCGGCAAGTAATCAGGAATTATGGGAGGGAGTGAGGGGCTCCTTCTTGGGCTTGCAGGAGATTTGCTGTGTTCGGTGACAGCAGTCGACCCCAGACACACTGAACGTTTTGCACAAACCCATTCTACTTTAAAAGGAACCTTTTACGATAAAATAATAAAAATGGGAACTGCTGTTGCTGAGGCAATCAAAAGCTCAGAGGTCACCTGAAGTCTGACAGCTCCTGACCTCACATACTATCCTCCATCTTCTGAGCGCTCAACATTTGAGTTGAGTCTGTCCACCAAGGAGTCTAGGTCCCTGGCACTCTATCTTAAAGCGTAAGATTTGGACAAAATAAGCAAAGCTTAATATGGAGGAAAGGTAAATGGGTTGCAGGAAAGAAAATAGCTCAATTTCCCCACCAAAACATTCAGTGTTGATGTGGGAATTCCTCCCGAAGCACTAATATGTTCTACTAGCAGGAAGCCTTCACTGCTGGTGGCTATAGCTGCTGGCAGAAAACGCATGACAAAAATCCGACAGGCTGGCTGTACTAAAACTGATCGATGGATCGACTTGGGTACAACCACCCTGCCCATAGATGGAGCAAATCTCCGCCAGTTCCTGCTGAACCCTCCGAGATTCGATCCATTTATAGCCAGCTTTACATTTGTTACTGTTCAAGACCAAACATTCAGATTCCAACACAAGTCAGATTGTGATAGGTTCTCTTTAACCACTTGACATCTCGTTTATAAACCTCCGAGGACTCAAGGGGTTAAAACAAGCTCAAGGCGGTAGCAGCAGTTCTGAGGTTGTTACCATTTTGTTCAGCCAGCTTCCGGCTATCCAGTAAAAGTCATTAGTGGGACTTTAGAGCCGCCTGACACTTTTACAGGACTATGAAGGTGCTGTGCTTTATCGGCTGGATTGTACAGCTGGGGAGACATTAGACCCCTAATGTCTCCATAAAGAGAACCTGCCACCTGCCATTGTTTGTTGGCCTTTTTATGATAGCAATAAAGTTAAAATAAAAAATGTAATGTAATTGAATGTATTAAAAAAAAAATAAAAACATTTTAAAAGCAACACTGTCACCCCAACACACAAATGCAGATGTGCATGTCAGGCATGCACGTGTATGTAAACGGCAATTGTGCCACACAAGAGAGGTATTCCTGCAAATGTCAGGGTGAGAGCAATAATTCTAGGGCTATCATTCGCTGTTAACTCTAAAGCAGCGGTCTCCAAACTGTGGCCCTTTGCTTGCCTTTATCTGGCCCTCGGGGCACCATTCCTTCCACTGACACCAACAGTGGGGAATCATTCCTCTCACTGATGTCAACACTGGGGCATAATTCCTCCCATTGATATAAACAATTAGGCACTATTTCTCTCACCAATACCAATATGGCACTATTCCTCCTTCTACTGACTACAGGCACTATGTAATTTTTTTGCTCCCACTGGCGCTGGGGCATTTTCTACTTCCACTGGCCACTCCAGCCCCCCTAAAGTCTGAAGGACAGTAATCTGGCCCTTTGTTTAGAAAGTTTGGAGACCCCCGCTCTTACGTGAAATTTAAGACTTTTAAAGGGGTTGTAAAGGTACATGTTTTTTCACCTTAAGGCTTACCTGAGCCCTCAAAAATCCCGCGTCGTGAACACGCTAGCTTCTCGACCAGTCTTCTCGGCTCATTCATTGGATGATTGCCATTGGCTCCCACTGCTGTCAATCAAATCAATGACGTGGTGCGCCGGGGGGGGGGGAGGGGGGGCGAGTGATAAAGTCGGTGGCTATAGCTGTTTACTGTATCAGGGGAGCGCGCCCACAAGCTAACCCCCTTGGGAGAGCGCTTCCCAGAACGGGAGTTAGCTGATGCGGGGAGGAGCCAAGACAGCCGCCGAGGGACCCCAGAAGATGAGGATCGGGGCCACACAAAACGAGCTGCACAGTGGAGGTAAGTATGACATGTTTGTTTGTTTGTTTTTTTTAAATAACCTTTAAAACCCCTTTAAAGAATTTTTGCAGGTATGATTATTTTGTACAGCTTGGACCTATGTAACTGTGCATATACATGACCAAAGGCCAAAGCCCTTGGAAGCTGGAAATCACTGATGTGGACACAATAACTCCAGTAATGTCCACCTTCTTCCAGGTCTTGTGCCAAGTGGCTGCCCTACTGCATTGTGGGGACACAGGAGGTTGGCCGCTTGGTAAGGGCGCCATTCAGAGAATGCTTTGCAATTTCTGAATGAATGCAAAGCATTTTCTGATTGGACAAGGTGGAAAAGCAGGGTGGTGACATCACACTCGTTCTGGTATTCCTTCTGATTCATTTTGATTACGGGGTCTATTCTTCTTCAAAAGTGACCCAAGGGTAGTGGTGGCGGAGGCCAAAGGGAAAGTCCAATATCTGGTCACACAGCACTTTATTCCTGGCTCTAAGATTAGTCTGGCCTAGTTATAGCTATTCCATCATATAACGTGTACGTCAATATCACAATTCTAAATAAACTATAAAAAGATAAATTATATATAAAAAAAATATATATATTATTTTTATTAAGGTAACATTTCATGGCAGGGGCATCAATATATCATTATATATGATATAATAACTCCTCAAATTTTTGGAATAAACACATATGTTAATTTTTATTTATAAGTTGATTTGTTTCTTTTTTTCTGCCTTACCACTGGGACTGCTTTTTATACGAGAACTGAAATTGCATTTTCTTTCCAGACAAGTATACAAAAAAAAGAGTATTAATACGTCTGGTCATGTGGTTTGATAGTTTCCATGGCAACTGCTTTTTTCATTTACCGAATAGCTGAATTAAAAAAAAAATGTGAAGAAAAATGTGAGAGAAAAAAAAACCGGGGGAAGGGAGGAAGGGAAAGGGAGGGGTCACAGAGTGCAGGAGGGGGAGAAGAAGAACAGCGAGAAAGGAATAGAGAGAAATAGGAAGAAGAAGATTCTGAGATGTATATGGAAAGGAGGGGGGGCAGGAAGGAACAATAGAAGGGGAGATGGATAATGAGCAGTGGGGAGAAATGAAGGCTATAGACTGACAGCAGGCTGGGGAAAGGGTAGGTGGGGGGGCCAAGGGTAAGATGGGAAGGACGTCTTGGAAGGAGAAAATAAACTTGGATGGTGCAGCCAAAGAAGAATAAGTCGAAAGGAGGAAAATGAGTGCTGGGCGACCTTCAAGCCCTTTGTTTGCTGTACAGCTATAAGCCTTAGAAGTGCCCAAAATCAGCACTGTCTGTATTTCCCAGTGCACCCAATCCATGCTTCCACTGCCTTTTTTTTAATTGATAATTTATAGTATATCTAAACCCAGCAACAAAAATGTAATTCTTTGCCACTTACCATTCCTGCATTAGTTGTAACAAAGAAACAGCTAAAGTGGTTGTAAAACTCAGACATGAAATATGAAAAAAAAGCATTGCCCCTCTATAGCGTGTACTTGTCTTAATTAAGAAATCTAATTTCTGTCTGCTACCTTCCTCTGCTATCGGCATGAGTCACTTCTGACAAGTTTTCCTGACACCAAGAGAAAAATGGTGATAGGGGTGGGACTTCTGGCACACAGTCTGTGATTGATTGCCTCTGTTCCTTTGTGCTACGTATGGGGGGTCCCTTCCCTACAATGAGCTCTTAGAGCTCTCCTCACTGAGCTCTGCAGTGTGTAACTTAAGCCCCCTTTTGTCTGACAGCTCAGACTAGCTTTATAATTTCTGGACGTTGAGAGAGAAAACTGCAGATAAACAGGTGCATCTTACAGGTGCATCACAAAAAACTAGAATATCTTAAAAAAATGTATTTATTTCAGTAAATCAATTTAAGTGAAATGAATATATTATATAGATTCATTACACACAGAGTGATATATTTCAAGCATTTCTTTCATTTACTTTTAATGATAATGTCTTACAGCTAGTGAAAACCCAAAATTCTGTATCTCAGAAATTATCTTGTGAAAAAGTTCAATGTTGTAGACTCATGGGGTTTGATTTACTAAAGGCAAAAAGACTGTGCACTTTGCAAAGTGCAGTTGCACCCTGTAAGAGCAGTTGCTCCAGAGCTTAGTAAATTAGCAGAAGCTCTGCTAACTTTCATCAACCAATCATGTGCAAGCAAAAATGTATTTTTTTTATTTTCCTTGCATGTGATTGGGTATTCTTTGCAAAGTGAAGCTTTACCTCATTTACTAAGCTCTGGAGCAACTGCCCTTGCAGAGTGCAATTGCACTTTGCAAGGTGCACAGTCTATTGGCCTTTAGTAAATCAACCCCATGGTGTCACACTCTAATCAGCTAACTCAAAACACCTGTAAAAATTACCTGAACCTTTACATGGTCTCTCACCCTCCACAAGGAGGGTAAGTCACAAAAATTAATTGCTAAAGAAGCTGGCTGTTCACAGAGTGCTGTATCTAAGCATATAAATGGAAAGTTGAGTGAAAGGAAAACTCACGGTAGAAAAAGGTGCACAAGCAACAGGGATAACCACAGCCTTGAGAGGATTGTAAAGCAAAGGCCATTCAAGAATTTTGGGGAGCTTCACAAGGAGTAGACTATGGTTGGTGTCAGTGCTTCAAGAGCCACTACACACAGACATATCCAGAACATGGGCTACATGTCACATTCCTTGTGCCAAGCCACTCCTGAACCAGAGACAACGTCAGAAATGTCTTACCTGGGCTAAGGAGAAAAAGGACTGGACTGTTCCTCAGTGGTCCAAAGTCCACTTTTTGGATGAAAGTAAATTTTGCATTTCATTTGGAAATTAAGGTCCCAAAGTCTGGAGGAGGAGTGGAGAGGCACAGAATCCAAGTTACCTGAGGTCCAGTGTGAAGTTTCCACAGTCAGTGATGATTTGAGGAACCGTGTCATCTGCTGGTGTTGGTCCACTGTGTTTTGTCAAGTCCAAAGTCAGCCCAGCCCTCTACCAGGAAATTCTAGAGCACTTCATGCTTCCCTCTGCTGACAAGGTTTTTGGAGATGCTGATTTCATGTTCCAGCAGGACTTGGCACCTGCCCACAGTGCCAAAAGTGTCATCTGCTGGTGTTGTTCCACTGTGTTTTATCACGTCCAAAGTCAGCCCAGCCCTCTACCAGGAAATTCTAGAGCACTTCATGCTTCCCTCTGCTGACAAGGTTTTTGGAGATACTGATTTCATGCTCCAGCAGGACTTGGCACCTGCCCACAGTGCCAAAAGTACCAATACCTGGTTTAATAATCATGGTATCACTGTGCTTGATTTGGCCAGAAAACTCGCCTGACCTAAACCCCTAGAGAATCTGTGGGGTATTGTCAAGAGGAAGATGAGAGGCACCAGACCCAACAATGCAGACAAGCTGAATGCCGCTATCAAAGCAACCTGGGCTTCCATAACACCTCAGCAGTGCCACAGGATGATCGCCTCCATGCCACGCTGCATTGATGCAGTCTTTCATGCAAAAGAGTCCCAACCAAGTATTGAGTGCATACTATACTGTACATGGACATACTTTTCAGTAAGCTAACATTTCTGTACTAAAAATACTTTTTTTTTTTTTATTGGTCTTATACTATTCTAATTTTCTGAGATACTGAATTTTGGGTTTTCACTAGCTGTAAGCCATAATCATCAAAATTAAAAGAAAGAAATGCTTGAAACATATCACATTGTGTGTATTGAATCTATATAATAGAATTACTGAAATAAATTACCTTTTTGATATTCTAATTTTTGAGATGCACCTGTATGTAGGAAGATTTGTTTTATCTCTGTGTATCACGAGGCCAGTCACTTCACTGTGTATATGGAAGGGAACCACTATTGAGACTGATGAGAAATGGCCATTTTAATAACATTAAAGTGACACTAAAGGGTCATTTTTTTTTTATTTTAAATAACCAACATATCATACTTACCTCCACTGTGCAGCTCGTTTTGCACTCTCTCTCGGCTCCTCCCCGCATCAGGTAACCCCCTGGGAAAAGCGCTCTCCCAGGGGGTTACCTTGCGGGCGCGCTCCCGAGTCCAGCATTCGGCGTCCATAGATGCCAAATGCAGGACTCGACCCTGCCCCCTAGCGGCCGCGTCATTGGATTTGATTGACAGCATCGGGAGCCAATGGCTGCGCTGCTATCAATCTATCCAATCAACAGCCGAGGACCCCCTAGCAGACAGATGGCGAGTCCCCATGGGACAGGTTCGAGGGTTCAGGTAAGTAAAACCGGGGGGTGAAAAAACACGAACCTTTACAATTCCTTTAAATTACAAAATGTTTGTGTAGCAAGTTCACCTTTTATTTTGTTTAAAGAGACACTAAACTCAAGTTTTTTATAAAATAAAATAAATGCAATATGTTTAACTATAACTTAATTGTACCTTCCATCTATCTCTTCCTTTGTTTCTTCTTTTAAATACAAGTTGTTTGCTATTCTGACTTCCTATTGTAGGGTGGCTATGTTTGTTCTCCATGCCCCCCCCTTGTGTATGTGACTACACATCTATGAGCTGACACATTCAGCTTTATGGGAATTGCTGTACACATTGGGGTTAATTTACTAAAACAGGAGCAGCTGTAAACTTTGACAAAAAAAATACATTGAAACTGATTGTTTTTTTTTTTTGCAGAGCAGCACCAAATTTTGCACTCTCCAATTTTGGTAAATTATCCCTATAGAGCAGGGCTCTAGATCAGTAATAATGGCACTGCTCGCTTGACATGAGTAGGTGTGTGCACAGGACAAAAAAAGATGCCAGAAAACGACGGTATGGAACTTAAAAAAAAATAATAGTCATGGCATATTTGATATTTTAGAGCAATTAACGGAAAAGAAAATGGAGTTTAGTGTCACTTTAAAGTGTACTTTAAGGCAAATTCATTTTGGATAGAGTGTATAAATGGTTAGGTCCTCTGTCAGGTTTCTATTGCTGTCTCGGGGGATTCACCCACTGTATTTGTACTGGTGATAATTGTCATTGAGACAGAAAGTGAGAAAAAATCCAAACATTTAAGTCATCATTGGATTAGGACGTAGGGGGAAATCTTCCAATTGGTATACAGTACCTATTTTTGACTACACTCCAAGATGGAAATTCCCCTGACTTTTATGGGATTTCCTTTCATCTAAAACAAAAAAGCTTTAGCTAAGTTTGACGACTCTTACCTTGAAGTGCAACTCCAGGAAACTTGAAAATTGAGTGTGCAAAGAGATAATTCAGAATCCGTAAACTTTAAAATGATCCCTTTCAGTGGGACTTCTCCCACATTGCAAGGGTTGATTGCTCAATTAGGTCTAGGAGTAAAGAAGATTTACATACCTGATCTTCCACACTGCTAGACCAGTCCCCACAGCGTTGTCTCCCCTACATTTCAGCTCGAGATTGTCATGACGCGCTGCACTGGACGTGTAGGGATAGTCCACCGCCAAAGTGCTGGCGAGTGCCATCTGCTGGGGGAGTAGAAGATCAGGTAAGTTGAAGTGCTTCTCCTCTAGAGCAGTAAACCTTTGCAGTTTGGGTGCAGCTCCATTGCAAGGGATCATTTTCAAAGTTCACTGAGTTGGGCTTTAAAATCAGCCATTCTCCGCCAGGGTTCCGCCAGAGGTTGCTAGGGGTTTCTTGAACTGTGGCTGATTGATTTTCAATCTGATGAAGCCTTGCTATTTCCAAGTGCAAGCAACATGACACCAATGATCGTTTTTAGCTGTCTGTAAGGGGGGCATTCTGAGCACCACTGTAAAGGGGACATTCTTTCCACTGGCCCCCCAATGACTTTTTTTTTAGCAGGAGTTTCCCTTAATCCAAAAACTTGTTCAAGGGTTCCTCTGCAATAAGGTTTCAAAAGGTTGTTTCAAATATGTCCATAAAATACATTCATACCACGGGTGTTATTTTGCCAAAAATTGCAAGTAAGTGACTGGTGGGTAACAAAAAATAGTGTAATTTGGATATTTATTAGCAGGGCTAGGATGTTTCTAGATGAAGTTCGGAAAGGCCTGGGAAGGACCTCTTTTTTGGATCAGCAATTTCATCTAAAAAGCACATTTCTATTTACATTGCCTAGTGGAATGATTTATACTAAAGGAAAAAGGACAAGCACCAAAGAATCACCATTTTCCAGAGAGTGCTTCCTTTTCAATTTCAGTATTCAGTATGTGATGCTAGCTGTTTTACTGTGTATGAAAAATTAAATACGTTCATTGAAATAGGCAATGTACTTCGACTAGGAAAATATTTGCAGATATACAGCATTCACCTGGCTGAATGTGATTACAGTATTTTCTATTACACTTTAAAGAAAAAAAAAATGCAGAAATGAAAGATGATAAATGAGTTCCAATTTTAAATACAAATTAAAAAAGGATAACATAATGTTGGTTATTAAAACTGATAAAATACTATTGTTTGTTATTGATTGGTAACAACTTTGCTATTGATAAGAGTAAAGCTGTCACAAATCTTGGTCAAATTAATTGAAGTTTATGATGATTAAAGCCCTAGGGGCAAGATTTACCATTAGACATAGTAGGCATGTGCCTATAGACCAGCCTTTCCCAACCAGGGTTCCTTGAGCAATGAGCAATTTCTGCCTCTCAGATATGCAACTATATACACCAATAATCATTTTAGCTATCATGCCAAATGACGACAAATGTAAGGAATATTCTTCCCACTGACCACCAATGTAAGTGGCATTGTTCCCACTGACCATGAATATAAGCGACATTCTTCCCACTGACCACAAATATAAGGATCATTCTTCCGACTGACCACAAATATAAGGATCATTCTTCCGACTGACCACCAATGTAAGAAGTATTCTTCCCACTGACCATCAATATAAGGATCATTCCTCCCAATGCACCATAAGTTGTAGAACAAAGTAATCATTAGCAGGGCTTCACTGAAATAATTGTAACAGTTTCTCCATGGTAGAAGGGTTGAGAAAGACTGCCATAGGCAGTGAAGGCAAGGAGGAGGTTTTTTCTCCTTAAAAAATTTGGCCACAAATGTATTTTTTCTGTCATTAGTGGAAGTAGTAATCTCATAAAAATGTATTTATACAATATGACAATATTTTAAGTGGTAATTGTAGCACAGTGGTATTTGGTTAAACAAGTTGTGTACCTACAGGTTCCAATGAAGAAAATCTGGATTTCTACATGGAAAAAAGTACACCCCTTCTAATGATTGGGTTCTGGTGTTTTTAGTGGAAGGTACTGTTGATGCTACAGCATACAAAGCATTGTAGACAATTGTGCTCCTCCAACCTTGTGACAACAATTTGGGGAAGTTTTTTTCTGTTGAAGGGCATAACTGTACCTTTGTACACAAGGCCAGCTCCAATAAGACATGGTTTTATGAGTTTGGTTTGGAGGAACTTGAGTGGCCTACACAGAACCCTGACCTCAACCCTACTGATCACCTTTGGGAGGAACTGGAACATCAAATTTAACACAAACCACTGAGGCTATTGACAGGCTCAGAGGGGAAACGTCCATGTGAAGAGCTGCAAGAACTGGAAGGAGAGAGTCTCAGGAGATGATCGGTACAATGGGGAGGCTAGGTTCTGGAGGATGAGCATTGCCTATGAGACATCCTGATGCTCTCCCACCACTCTGCTACCGAGCCAAGTTCTTCCTGTGTAAGCGCCTGCACACTGCAATCCCCAGGAGCCGAGTACCTGTTCTTCACTCCAGGGCAGGATCTGCAGAAATCCCAGCGGTACTGATCTCAGGCTCTCACCTTCCAGTCACAGGGCATTTGACAGGCAGTAAGGAGGTGTTATATCGCCTCCTCAGTGCCTAATTAAACCCTTTTATGCCGCACTACAGTGCTGCAATCGCGTGCATTGCATGTGGTTGCAGCGAAGCCCTATTGAACTCAATGGGCAAACTTGACAAGTAGTGCCGCTTGTCAAACTCTGCAGCCCAAGGTAAAAATGCAGGGGAACAGCAGCATCAAACTTTTGTTTTACAGTTTGGGTGGGTGGTTGGGGGTGTAAAACCACAGCTCAGAAGCTTGTTTTTACCATCCCCTGACCACCTATCTGAAAAGAGCAATTGTACCATTTATTTCTAGCACCAGGTGTTTGCTTTCAACATGTTTATGTACTTACGGACCTTCCCACGGCAAAAATAATATTGAGGAGAATTACGTTTGGCCTTCCACAACAGTCACAGTTTCTCAGGTGGTCCCCTTGGAAAATGAATTGCCCACCCCTGGTGTAGCCACCCTGACAGTATGATTATATCAGATTTTTGTGATTCAAAGCGGTACAATTGTTTTGCATGGACAATCTCAAGTTTCCAGGCAGAAAGAACAGTATATATAATATAAAACTGCATGCAGGACATTGGACAAAGCACTAGGGACAAAAGGGATGTGAAATTATTTCATACATGAATGTAATCTGTAAGATTACAGTGTACTGTATGTGTTATGAATTTAGTACTTTTTAAATTTGCAGCCAGGCTCCGCCCCCGTGAGTCGAAACGCTCGCAGGGAACGGAGCCTGGCACACAGAGGCATCGGGTGGAGGACACAGCGGGGGGACATCGCAGGATCCTGGGGACAAAGTAAGTAACCTGCACCGGGATCCTGCAATGCAATCCCGAGTGTGGCTTGGGATTACCGCTAATGGTACTGAAATTTAACCCCGAGCCACACTCAGGAAAACCGCCAGGGAGGTTAAAGTGTATCTAAAGCCAAATATTTTTTTTCATTTTGGATAGAATGTGGAAGTGTTGGCAACACTGTCGGGTTTTTATTGCTGTGCATGTCCCTGTATAGGAGACGCATCCACTCTATTTGTCCTGTTGACCATTGTCACTGTGACTGAAAGTGATCAGAAATTCAAAATATTGAGCTGCCACATCAACAGGAATATAAGGGAAATCGTCCAATGGGGCACATTTTCTGGTGACATCTGTCTAATGCCCCGTACACACGGTTGGATTTTCCGACGGAAAATGTGTGATAGGACCTTGTTGTCGGAAATTCCGACCGTGTGTAGGCTCCATCGGACATTTTCCATCGGATTTTCCGACACACAAAGTTTGAGAACAGGCTATAAAATTTTCCGACAACAAAATCCGTTGTCGGAATTTCCGATCGTGTGTACACAAATCCGACGCACAAAGTGCCATGCATGCTCAGAATAAATAAAGAGATGAAAGCTTTTGGCTACTGCCCCGTTTATAGTCCCGACGTACGTGTTTTACGTCACCGCGTTCAGAATGATCGGATTTTGCGACAACTTTGTGTGACCGTCGGAAAAAATCCTAGAATTTTGTTGTCGGAATGTCCGATCAATGTCCGACCGTGTGTACGGGGCATAAGGGTTACCATACATGTTACAGTCTGATCGTTCAACCGTTATGCAATCTATTATAGGTTTACAACAATTATATAATATAAAAGTTTTCCTAAACTATCCAATCCATCTATATCCAATCAGGCCCTTGCACTATATAGTTGTTGGTGGATCTAAAGAAGATTGTACAACCAAATTGCAATTTGTATGGTGAGTTTAAGGGAAGATTTTCCACTTCCTTGCTGTGGGACAGGAAGTGAAGTCGAATCTACCCAGTGGAACACACATGGTAAAATAAGCCTGGTGGGGTTTTAATCCTTCCCTAATACATCCCAAAAAGTGAAAAAAATGTCTTTAAACATACTTTAAAGCGGAGTTCCACCCACATTTTTAATTCCTCGGCATCCCAAGCTGCTCTGTGTGCTTAAAACAATTTGGCATATATACAGTGGGGATGGAAAGTATTCAGACCCCCTTAAATTTTTCACTCTTTGTTATATTGCAGCCATTTGCTAAAATCATTTAAGTTTATTTTTTTTCCTCATTAATGTACACACAGCACCCCATATTGACAGAAAAACAGGGAATTGTTGACATTTTTGCAGATTTATTAAAAAAGAAAAACTGAAATATCACATGGTACTAAGTATTCAGACCCTTTGCTGTTACACTTATATACAGTATTTAACTCAGGTGCTGTCCATTTCTTCTGATCATCCTGGAGATGGTTCTACACCTTCATTTGAGTCCAGCTGTGTTTGATTATACTGATTGGACTTGATTAGGAAAGCCACACACCTGTCTATATAAGACCTTACAGCTCACAGTGCATGTCAGAGCAAATGAGAATCAAGAGGTCAAAGGAACTGCCTGAAGAGCTCAGAGACAGAATTGTGGCAAGGCACAGATCTGGCCAAGGTTACGAAAAAATTTCTGCTGCGCTTAAGGCTCCTAAGAGCACAGTGGCCTCCATAATCCTTAAATGGAAGACGTTTGGGACGACCAGAACCCTTCCTAGAGCTGGCCGTCTGGCCAAACTGAGCTAGAGCCTTGGTGAGACAGGTAAAGAAGAACCCAAAGATCACTGTGGCTGAGCTCCAGAGATGCAGTCGGGAGATGGGAGAAAGTCGTAGAAAGTCAACCATCACTGCAGCCCTCCACCAGTCGGGGCTTTATGGCAGAGTGGCCCGACGGAAGCCTCTCCTCAGTGCAAGACACATGAAAGCCCGCATGGAGTTTGCTAAAAAAAACACCTAAAGGACTTCAAGATGGTGAGAAATAAGATTCTCTGGTCTCATGAGACCAAGATAGAACTTTTTGGCCTTAAGTCTAAGTGGTATGTGTGGAGAAAACCAGGCACTGCTCATCACCTGTCCAATACAGTCCCAACAGTGAAGCATGGTGGTGGCAGCATCATGCTGTGGGGGGTGTTTTTCAGCTGCAGGGACAGGACGACTGGTTGCAATCGAGGGAAAGATGAATGCGGCCAAGTACAGGGATATTCTGGACGAAAACCTTCTCCAGAGTGCTCAGGACCTCGACTGGGCCGAAGGTTTACCTTCCAACAAGACAATGACCCTAAGCACACAGCTAAAATAACGAAGGAGTGGCTTCACAACAACTCCAAGACTGTTCTTGAATGGCCCAGCCAGAGCTCTGACTTAAACCCAATTGAGCATCTCTGGAGAGACCTACAAATGGCTGTCCACCAACGTTTACCATCCAACCTGACAGAACTGGAGAGGATCTGCAAGGAGGATTGGCAGAGGATACCCAAATCCAGGTGTTAAAAACTTGTTGCATCTTTCCCAAAAAGACTCATGGCTGTATTAGATCAAAAGGGTGCTTCTACTAAATACTGAGCAAAGGGTCTGAATACTTAGGACCATGTGATATTTCAGTTTTTCTTTTTTAATAAATCTGCAAAAATGTCAACAATTCTGTGTTTTTCTGTCAATATGGGGTGCTGTGTGTACATTAATGAGGAAAAAAAAAGAACTTAAATGATTTTAGCAAATGGCTGCAATATAACAAAGAGTGAAACATTTTAGGGGCCCTGAATACTTTCCGTCCCCACTATATATATATATATATCTATATAAATATATAGATATATATATTTTTTTTTTTTTAAACTCACTGTATGTGAGTGAAATATTCATTTCCTCCTTTCGGCCGTGGCCGAGCACGTCATTTCCAGTCTGCAATGCCTCCTGGGAGATGTTTGTCATCAATCCCAGGAGGCAATAGGCATCGCTGGGCCGTAGCATTGCGTTATTTCAAAACCAGAAATGACGCGATGCAAGGCCAGCGCCATTTTAAATAAGGGCAACCAGGCTTTTGTACTTTTTGTATTTACCCTAGCTTCCAAAGCAGCCAGATCGGCGGCGGTGGATACGGTCGTTTCGTGTGGAGGATAAGAAGGCAAGAAACTATTTGCTATTTGAGAGCGGTAAGCACGTTTGCCAATCCAGGGGGATACCACAGCATGTGCAATTATTGAAGAAAAGAGCGGTGTGATGGGCGCAGTGACGGGGTAATGTTATGAGAACAGTGGCCGCGTGATGTGCATAGCTAAGGGGCGGCAACTTCCTCTGACACTGCCATTGCTACGGAAACCTGACCTGCAACCTATTACATTGCTTGTGCTGCACTGAGCATGTGCGAGATCTGCAAGGATGAGATCCAGGAAGAAATACAGATGGCCACGGCCTGCTGGAAGTTTATAAAGTAACAAACTAATGCTATAAACTAACAAAACGGACCTTAGTTTACAGACTAACTTTACTAGAATATATTAAGCTTGTAGATTATAGGGGTATTTTTATTTAAAAAGTATAATTTCGGCCGGAACACCGCTTTAAGTAAGTAGATAAAATTTAAGCAGGATAACATTAATAAAAGCAATCATTGACACATCCAACTTTAGTCCCCAAACACATTTATAAAGCCCACTAGTATCTATGACATATTGCTTATTTAGACAAACTTTTGGTTCTACAGCAGATATTTCCTGATAACTGCCCCAGGTGTTACATGAAGGTGCATTCGGACAGACCTGCAAAGCATTGTACTACTCTAACACTGTAGTTCTCCATATGACCATGTACTGGCAGACACATAGGACCTATGAGCCTGGATGCAGTGTAGCACATAACTGTCGGAGTATAGTCCGGTTGGTGACTCTCATTTAACCCAACTAATAAGTGGCTATCCAGCTTCCAGCTATTATTTCTCAGAGGTCTTTTCATATGGAATTTCAATTTATAATACTAAATGAAAAGTGTCTGTCTGATGGTATTAACTGACAAGCTTCTATTTAATATTTCTCCCTGCTAGATCTTCAGATACAAAAATACCAATAGCCTATCCCCCAGTACTAATTATTACTTGTGGGCCTTCAGCTGATAATTCACACTGCCCTGCCTTCAATTGATGATCTGGTTAGTTTAGCCTCTATCTGATTTTTCTCGTTGTCCAGCCTCTAATTCAGAAAATCCCAATGGCCAGTCTCCAGAAGGTAATTTCCACTAGCAGCCTCTAATTCACAAATCTTAATGGCCAGTCTCCAGAAGGTAAGTTCCATTAGTGGCCTCCAATATACAAATCTCAATGGCCAGTCTCCAGAGTCCCAATAGTAGGCCACTAGCTGATAATTTTAACTGGTCAGCCTCCTTCTGGTCATTCTCACGTGGACTTCCAGCTGGTAAATCACACTGCTCAGCTTACCACAGCCTATACTAAGTAGAAGGCCTCTAGCTTAACCTAACTATGTCAGCCAGGCCGGCTTTGTTTTCTAGGGGTGCCACATCCTCAAAAGTGCTATAACCTAAAGACCTACAGCAAGTAATGGGTGGGACCACATAATAAAAAAATCAATATTACAGGATTGTCAAATGAATACCCATCAATCCACTAAAAGGGGACCCAAAAGGTCATTATTACATAAAGAGAACCACACCGACTCCAGTAGTCATCCTCAGGGGGTTGGTAAAATGGGTAATTTCTACAAGAGAACAATATAATAGCCAAAAAAGTATAAAAGTATACAAGAAGAGTTACATCAATATAGTATGACACATTACATATCACAATGAAATACACTCACAGAAATACAATCACCAGCACTGTGAGTGTATTTCATTGGGATATGAAACGTGTCTTAGTATTGATGTAACTCTTCTTGTATATTACTTTTGTACTTTTTGGTCATTATATTGTTCTCTTGTAGAAATGACCCATCTTACCAACCCCCTGAAGAAGACAATTCGAGTTGAAAAGCGCTGGGGTTCTATTCGTGTATTCGCGACCCTATGGGTCCCCTTTTAGTGGATTGCTGGGTATTCATATGACAATTATGTGATATTGATCTTATATTATGTGGTTTTTATAATGGAACTGTGTGGTTCGTCTTATTCTCTGTATAATAAACTTCATGCATTTTACCTGTAAACAATTTTTTTTGGTTCCTTCAAATCCCACCCATTACTTGGGTCTTTATCTTAAGGCCTCTAGCTTATAATTAACACTGCGCAACTTCTATCTGATAATTCTCATTGGCCAGTTTCCATACAATAATTCCCATTCATGTGATAGTTCTCAATATCCAGTATCCATTTATAGGTCTTATTGGCTAGTTTCCATGATAATTCTCACAAAGCCTCAATTTACAAGTTTTATTATCCAGCCTCCTTCTAATAATTCTCACTATCCAGCCTCCATTTATAAATCTCTTTGTCCTGCTTCTATCTAAACATTCACGCTGCCCAGCCTCCATTTAGAAGTTTCTTTGCCCAGCTTCATTCTAATAATTCTTGCTGCCCAGCTTCCCTTTAATAGTACTCACTGTCCAGCCACCTTCTAATGATTTTCAGTATCCAGTTTCCAGTTAGAAGTCTTACTGCCTAGCCTCCCTTTAATAATTCTCACTGTCCAACCTCCAATTATAAGTCTCACTGCCCAGCCTGCTTCTAATACTTCTCCTTGCCCAGCCTCCATTTCTAAGGCCCCTTTCACACGGGGCTGTCCGTTTTGACAGACTCTGCTTGCTCAGCAGGGATCAATCCGTTGATCCCCACTGAGCCGGCGGATGACAGGTCCGTCTCTGCTCACTGTGCAGGGATGGACCTGTCAGAGCACGGCTCTCCTCTATGGGGGATCGGATGAAAACGGACCGCCTGTCCTTTTTCATCCGATCCGATCTGCCAGACGGATGGAAAATGGGGTTTCCATCTGTTTGGATTTAGAAGATCAGATGTCACCGATGACAGCTGTTGCTCCGTAGAGGTGCATGGAGCATCCGTTCAGGTCCACCTGAAAAACTGACAGGCGGACCTGAACGGTCTGCATGTGTAACACTTCTTACCAATGAACACAAGTGTTCATTTGTAAGTCTCTTTGCCCAGCCTTCTTCTAATAATTCTCATTGCCCAGCCTCCTTCTAACAATTCCCACTACCTAGCCTCCTTCTAATAATTCTCACCATCCAGCTTCCAATTATAAGTCTTACTGCCCATCCTCCTTTTAATTCTTCTCCCTGCCTGAAATCCATTTATAAACCTCATTGTCCAGCCTCCTTCTAATAATTTTCCTTGTCCAGCCTCCATTTATTAGATTCATTGTCCAGCCTTCATCTCACCATTCTTACTGCCCAGCCTTCATCTAATAATTCTCATGGCCTGGCTTCCTTGATTTGGTCTATTTTCCAATCCTCTTTCTAATAATTCTCGCTGCCAAGCCTCCATTTATAAGTCTCATTGCGCAGCTTCCTCCTAATAGTTTTCATTGTCCAGCCTCCATTTAGAACTCTCATTCCCCAGCCTCTTTCCAATATTTCTCGTAGCACTTAATAATAGACAGCTGCTAAGAGTGAATTATATATACACTGAATAAATCAATGTTATCTGGACATTATGGGTGACTGTATAACAAGCTTTGTATGAAAAACTAGAAGTGTACTACTGTATGTACAATCCTTTATGTAATATTGCTAACGAGATGCTCAATGTTTCTTTTGTGGTTATTATGCTTGTATTGGCTTGGGAAGTGTACTTATCATCTTTCGTAATAAATGTAGATATAAAACAAAAAAATAGCACATTACATTTACTCTAGAATATACCTAAATTCTATTTCTGAGAGCAAATCATCTGTAGCTATGGGTAAATATAGGATAACTTGTAGACTGTGGACGCTTTTTTTAAAACCATCCACCTCCATTGCGAAGCTAAATAAGTTATTCATGATCAGCAATACCAATTTAATGGTTGTGCATGAGAGGTAACGCCATGATCCTGCTACTTAGTCCTAGAAAATAAGTGACAAACTCTGGGGTGGGTATTGAGGAGCGCCCAGTACAAAAGTTCATGACACTCAGAGGTCAAATCAACATTTTTTAAAATAAAGTTATCAGATAAAGCCAACGTGTTCTGGGGATAATGCCTCCCCCTACCTCAGGGCTGAAAACGTGGACTTGCCATGAGCTACAAATAGGAGACCTATATTGGGGCTTGAGCCAAACTGTCAAACCATTTTTTTTTTTTTTTAAATCCATGGTGGTGCTGAAAACGAAAGACCATTAAGTGAACAAAAAAGGTGAATGTGAAAACACAAACACAAAAAAGTACACTTAAGGGTGTGCTTTTGTCTACCCCCCCCCCCCGAAAGGGGTAGGACCTTTCCCTGAACCCTCGGGGCACAAGGCTCCTGACAATGACAAGATTACGAACTTAGTCCACCTAGCCGAAAGGGCTGGCGGACCCCTCTCCTCATGGCCAGCCGAAGCTGACCACCAAACACTAGGTCGAGGTTCTTTCCCAAAAAGAGCCCTCCCAGGTTTAGGGGAGGAAGGAATCTAATGGCCACACATTCTCCCTCTAGACTTCAGGCAAGCCCGAGGACTCACACCCTCCATCCAGTGAAAAAAAACACACACAATAGTGAAATATTGACAAACGTGAGAAGAAAAAATAGATTAATTACATAAGTGGCCGTGCAATGTGCACTGGCTAGGCCCTGAGGCCTGGTAACAAAAATCGCCCCAGATTTAGCCAAAAGGACTAGCCCTAAAAGGTGCAGTGTAGAAAAAGTTTTTCACACTGTGGGGTCCCACATCCAAGTGTTTCTAAGAGCATTCCTAGGGCGACCACTCCCAGGGGGCACAGACACTGCAAACTCTCTGCCTTCCCAGCCCATGGCCAGACAAGATAGATCCATTCAAACCAGGAGGAACTGGGACCATCCAGCTTTCCTGGGGGAATTACTCCTGTGCCCCAACTGCCTGTGGACGCCACGGTTTCTGTTCCAGCTGGTACTAGCCTTCAGAGTTCCCATCATACCAGCAGGGATACTATACAGCCAGCCATTCCAGCTCCCAGTAGGCCAGAATGAAGGTGTAGCAACCCTAATGAACACTGATCAGAACAGATACTACACCTGATTTTAACCAAAACCGGCGGCAATGTTTTCGTTGTGTATGCAATGCAACAAGGTTTGACAGTTTGGATCAAACACCACTATAGGTTTCCTCCGCGCTCTGCGATTTGGCTGCGGGCCAGTGTGAGTTGGCCCTCAATAAAAAAATCTTGATGTGACCTCTGAGTGTCATGAACTTTTGTAGTGGGCACTCCTCAATACTCACCCCGAAGTACGTCATCTACTGAGTTTTCTCTTTGAGGCTATCAGAGAGGACGTGGTCCAGGACCAGAACAAGGTCCATGTAAACTGCACCTTCAAAGCACATCATCCCGTCTGAAGGAGTACTATCATCTATGCTACAGTTTATCCAACAGTATCAAGACCTGTATACTTACAACCAAAATTAAATTGACTGCAGTCCATGGATTCACTGCGGGCACCATGGACCCTCCTTACCCCTAATAGTACAGCCATGCCTCATCCCCAAATACTATCTATTTATATAACCAAAATTAAATTGGACGGCAGTCCATGGACTTTATGGGCACCATCAGACATTTATATCTAAAAAATACAAAACTTTATTTATGCGCAGTAAAATCTTAAGACCATAACATCTAGAAACACAGTAGCATACTGCACCCTATGCCGATAAGGTTGGTGGTCAGGTACACGTGTAAAAATGTAATAATTACACACTAACAATCAGAGAAATATTTTATTTATTACAGGTGCTTATATAGCGCCATTAATTCAAGCAGCGCTTTATAGATATATTATACATTCAAATCAGTCGCTGCCCTCAAGGAGCGTACAATCTACAGACCCTAACTCACATACTAGGGCTAATATAGACAGGAGCCAATTAACCTACCAGTATATCTTTAGAGAGTGGGAAGAAACCACAACACAGGCACAGGGAGAACATGCACACTCAGGTAGGTAGTGTCATGGTTGGGATTCGAATCGGCAACCGTAGTGCTGCTAGGCAGAAGTGCTAACCAGATAACCACTGTGCTACCCTTAAATATACATACCAAAGCGCTCCACCACCCCTTCACCAAGGTTTTAGGTAGCATTTGTATCTTTGCACCTTCTGCTCCTGAAGAAGAGGAACCATGCAAAACATGTAGAGCTTTATGTGCAAGGGTGGTGGAGCCCTCTACTATGTATATTGTTCTGATTTTCAGTGTGTAATTATTACATTGTTACACGTGTAACTGGCCACCACCCTTATCGACATAGGCTGCAGTATGCTACTGTGTTTATAGATGTTATGGTCTTAAGATTTTACTGTGCATAAAAAAGTTTTGTATTTTTTTTATATAAACATCTGATGGTGCCCATAAAGTCCATGGACTGCCGTCCAATTTAATTTTGCTTATATATATATATATATATATATATATATATATATAGATAGATAGATAGTATTTGGGGATGAGGCATGGCTGTACTATTATGGGTAAGGAGGGTCCATGGTGCCCGCAGTGGATCCTTGTTTGATAATTTGATTATCAATACCTCACTTCTGTAAGTCCAGAGCTATCATACCTACACATCAGACAATAAGCGAAGAAGCAATGGTACTCTCCTTCAGTTTGGTATCTCTCTACCTAAACAAGAAGAGAAAAAACTTACATCCAGCTAATTATCTACACCTTTTAACTGAGAAATCTACAACAAACTTTCAATAGGTCTTCTGACTATAGCAGACTGACACCATTGTGCGCTTGGTTTCTTCATACCTGGTGTGCAATGTGTTCCAGGTCCCACGATGGCAGAGCATGATAACACCTGGGGCCCCCCCAAACTAACTTCTTACCAAGTTTGAACTCACAGGGCCTCAGACGAGGGTCCTCTAATATGTCCAACCGCCTCTTCTTCCTCCAGCATCGAGCAGGATAGGTGTAGATCTGTCCCGGCGACAAGCCTGCACAGAGGTGAGAACATTTTAATTCATGGCTTACGAGCAATGCATTACAATGCAAAAATCCTATTCAGATAGGTTTGCTTTAATACCCCCCAATCCCCATCAAGATATACTTACTTTTCCTTGTCCCTCCACCAATCTGAGTTGTGAGCAGAGGAAATCGAGGTATGGGGGAGCATCTGACAGCACTGGACCAAAGAGAGTTGTCAAATTGGGAGTCAAGAGCCCTGTGTAAACTCTGGCCATTCGCAGGCTACACAGGGCTTTCCATTCATTCCTGACAGGGCTTTAAAACAATAAAACAACTTTGGCTGCAACGCTCACCTCCTTGCCAGTGTTGTCCACCATAGTAATTCCTTTCCACCACTAGATGTCCTCAATCATAAGAGTTGTCTCGAGCAATAAAACCGAAGACATCTTGCCAGTGCAGGGCGTCATGGATCCGTCCTCTATAGGAGCGTCACCACTGCTCCCTGCACTCTCATACAATGGTGCAGCAAGCATATTACTACATCATTGAGGAAGGGGAACCTGTTCATTATGTGACATTCCTAAAAACATCAGGGAAAATGTAAGCATGCAATTAAATGAAGCATGCAGGGGTGATTGAAGAGGTGGGGACCTCCAGGGGGTGACTTAGGAAGAAGTCACCGCTCTGGATGGATTTTGCAGTTGTCTGAGTCCACTGGGAAGCTCTCCCATCACTTCCTGGTCTGCTGCGTGGTGACACTTAAAACAGAAAGTGAAGGGAAATGACAGACATCATTTTGGTAGAGTTTTTTTACACCAATCAGCCATCGATTATGTCATTACAATGGCTGCTGGAAGTGGGTGGGATATATTAGGCAGCAAGTGAACATGTTTTTCCTGAAGTTGATGTGTTGAAAGTAGAAAAAATGAGAAAGTGTAAGGATTTCAGTGACTTTGACAAGGGCCAAATTGTAATGGCTAGACAACTGGGTCAGATCAACTCCAAAACTGCAGCTCCTGTGGGATGTTCCCAGTCTGCAGTGGTCAGGACTGACCAAAAGTGATCCATGGAGAGATAACCATCAAACTGATAAATGTGGGGAGCGAAGGCTGGTCTGTGTAGTCCAATCCAATAGAAGAGCTTTTGTAGCTCAATTTGCTGAAAAAGTTCATGCTGGTTCTGATAGAAAGGTGTCAGAACACACAGTGTATTGCAGTTTGTTGTGTATAGGGCTGCATAGCTAGAGACCAGGTGCCCATGCTGTCTGGTGTCCACAGTCAAAAGCACCTACAATGGGTATGTGAGTATCAGTAATTGACCACGGAGCAATGGAAGAAGGTGGCCTGGTCTTATGAATTCAAGAATGGTTAGAGGAACACAATGAGTTTGAAGTGTTGACTTGGCCTTCAAATCCTCCAGATCTCAATCCAATTGAGCATCTGTGGGATGTGCTGGAAAACCAGGTCCGAACCACGGAGGCCCCACCTCACAACTTACAGGACTTAAAGGATCTGCTACTGACAGCTTGGTGCCAGATACCACAGCATACTTTCAGAGGCCTAGTGGAGCCCTAGCAGCCCTTCCCCAGCAGCACACTGGAGACCCAGACCAAAAAACAAAAATAATTTTACCTGGCCCCCTGTGTGTCTTTTCCATCCATATATAACAGTTGTTTTGTGCCACGCCGGTCTGGGAGTCCAGGAAAGGAAGTCGCATGCTCCTCTCTGCACACAGGCGGGCGTTATAACTCCGGCAATGCTCTATCGCCTCCCGGTAGAAATCTTCTCCCAGCCTAAAACGACAAAAAGATCCCAGTCAGTTTGCAAAAATTTCTTTTTTTTCTGTCTTTTTTTCCTCATCAAAAAGGTTTTTCCCAAAGCTGGAGTAATTTATCTGGTACAACGGGCAATCCTGTGTCAACATCTCATTAAAAAATTTACGTTATTTTATAGGGTGCCACCACTGAATGTTCATATTATAAACTTTTTTCAGAAACTCACAGGCAATACACAAAACTTAAAGTAGAGTCAAAAATAAAAGTGCACTTATATACTCGTCTGCTTGGCATAATGTAATTACATTTTGATAAAAGTTGGACCCATTTGTGTACCTGTATTTGACTACCTTTACCAGCTGTTTTCAAGCATTGGCTCCCTTGATTCACAATGGTAAAAACATAAATCTGCAGTAGGTGGAAAGGGCAAAAGAAGAACGTGCATTATAATTTTCCAATAGCCATTCAGTGGTGAAAGCATAGTGAATGACTGACAACGCCATCCTTTGCCACTTCATAAATATGCCCCTAGATCAGGGTTTCTCAAGCAGGGTTCCATGGAATACTAGGGTTCCTCCAGAGGTTGCTAGGGATTCTATGAGCAATGGGCAATTTCTGCCTCTTAGATAAGTTCCCACTGACACCATTGATCTTTTTGGCTATCTGTAAGGGGGTAATTCTATCCCAATGACTACAACTGTAAGGACCATTCTTCCCACAGACCATCACACTAATGTATCATGAGCTGTAGATATAATCATTTTTAGCATGGGATCCCTGAGACCGGAATGTTTATTCAAGGGTTCCATTGTGATGAAGAGGTTGAGAAAAGCTTCCGTAGATATTAGATATTCCTTTTTTTTAGTAAAATAAATTCTGCGTGAAAAATTCCAAATTTTTTCCTTCCTTGGCTATCTGAACAGTGCCAAGGCATTGGTCACATGGTCATTGGTCACATGCCAAAACAGGGGATCTTGTGCTACAGGACGGCGGATCAGTAAATTGGTACTGTTAGATCTAACAGTTAGCTCTAGCTTGTTTATAGCAATCAATGCCTCACCCCATCACTGTGATGTCGTTGAAAACAAACATATAACCAATACATTTCTTGTTCAATGGTTTCTATTGGAGTTTTAACAAGTGCGCAGAGAGCGTTGCAGATAAGTACATACATTATAACAGTACAATGTCAACTCAAGGTCCACAAGGCAGATACAATAAGGCACAAACAACAGATGGCCTTAAACAATATGCGACATAACTGAATAGATTATAGAACGTCAAAGAATCTAATATCTTACGAGCCTTGGAAGCCATACCATTAACTAGTCCAAAGCTGGAGATATCTGTGTGTTTATTATTGTACAATAAAGAATAAACTGTAAAGGGCCAGAACTAATGTCAACGTACGAGAGTACTGTATGTACACTACCTAAAAAGACATGCTGGAGACAACAGAAAAGGAGGGAGAGCTTTGCAAACAAGAAGAGAAGGGGGAAAGGGGGGGGGGGTGGGCAAGTGAAGAGAGTGTGAATAATCTTTCATTCCCACCCACCTATATCCACGTTAGGGTTAATTTGGACGTAGCCTATCCATGGGGACCACATTTTAAGGAAAATCTCTTATGTGTATCTAGTGAGATAATTTTTCATTACCCAATGACCAGTTTAATCATGTTTTAACTTCTTGAAGGTTCAGTGTAGAAGACATGAATGGGCTATGGTTTGCTTGGTGACATGTACATGAAGCCAATCAACTTTGCAATAGCACACGGAACGTTTTAAATCGGTTAATTTATTAGGGCTTCTATAAGATCCTTGCATTAGTTACAACTCAGGACTGTATAAAATAAAGAGTAAACCTGAACCCACAGCCTTTTTACCTTAGGAATGACCACCGGACATGCAGCATGGTACCCTCATGTCCACTAACCCTAAGGCAAAGAAGTAAATAGCGTGATACATATTTAAGAATATGAGACAAAGTTAAATACCAACAATTAGAACTTTATAAGCATTTTCTATATTAATCAAGTTCTTAGCTGTAGGCAGAGAGTGGAGATTTGTATCCAGTTCTCACCCAGTAGAGTTTTGCCTCCCAGCGTAACATATAATTCATCTTATGGGGTGCCCTGGTGGATGGGTGACTGTATAAGAGAAAAGTTCTGAAGAGTGGGGAGCAGCATGAGACACTCTCAAAGCCAGTAAAGGACAAGCGGAGTTTCAGTATTTTTTCAAAAGGGTGGAAAGAAAATGTTGTAATTGTGTATGCCAATAGAGTACTTGTGTATGTTTTTTTTAATAATAAAATGATTTGATACCATCAAGAGTTAAAAGGAAGTAGACATCTGAAAAACCTTCTTGAATTTACCACCTAAACCTTCTAGGAGATTTCTGTCCAGGTGGCAATAGAAATATATCACTAAACCTAGGGCATAATGAGGAGAAAGAAGGCCTCCTAAGTACTTTATGGAGTTCCACAAATTAAGAGAGTGGGGTAATGGAAGGCTTAAAGTCATTGGCGGTAGTCAAATTAGAGAGGGAATTGCAACAGGATCACAGGATCACAATCGATTATGCCAAACAGAACCCAATTAGAGATTTGTGTCCGCCCATGCAAGAGAGCTAATAGAACTTATAGTAATTTGCCAGTACAAGCAAGCCACCAATAATTTTACATCATTAGGCACACAGAACCCCATATAAATTTCATTATTTTGTTTTGAAGTGACGACAAAACAAAATGGCAAACCACAATGGGAAACACCTGTAAATAATAATAGTATTTTTGGAAGACATGCTATTCTGATGGGTATGATATTGGTTCCATGTCTGCAAAACAGTGATGACTTACAGATAACAAAAGGGTATTTAGCCTGAAAGTGATGTATATTTGGGGGTGAGATGACTACCAAGGTATGGGAGTTATGAAGACCATTTAAGACCAAAAGTTATCCTTTGTAAAGGATATGGTTGTTGGTTTCAAAGTAATGTCAATAACAATTGATTTTTTATTGGTCAACCTTCAATCCCATACCAATAGATTTATAACTTTGTAGAATTGTACTTTGTCTTCCATATAATATATGAAAAAACTGCTTGTAATAAAGTCATTCAAACTGCATAACTGCTATTTAATTTTCTGTTTCCTGGATTCCTTTTTAAGAGCAAAGCAGTCTTCTTAGGAGAGATTGTTGCCCATTCCCATTAAGTGCTTGTGTTTATGAGGTTTACCCAGTAAAGTGTAATCAATGCAATTTAGTGATAAATTATATGAACTTGGGTAATAAAGTGTGTTTGCTTTAAAAGAAAATCACTGGAGACTATGAAAGAACAGCAGAATGAAGAGGTAGCACTACATTTTTTCAGAATTAAAACAGGGTACACTATTGCCCAAGAAGCTAAACATTATGATGGACCAATGAGCAAATATTATGATCTTTCTTGACCCTGCCAGGTAGGACTATTATGCCGCGTACACACGAGCGGACTTTACAGCAGACTTTGTCCTGCGGACTTTGACGGACATTACGACGGACTCTCCGAATGAACGGACTTGCCTACACGCGATCAACCAAAGTCCGACGGATTTGTACGTGATGACGTACGACCGGACTAAAATAAGGAAGTTGATAGCCAGTAGCCAATAGCTGCCCTAGCGTCGGTTTTTGCCCGTCGGACTAGCATACAGACGAGCGGACTTTTCGACCGGACTCGAGTCTGTCAGACAGATTTGAAACATGTTTCATTTCTAGGTCCGTCAAACTTTTGAGAAAAAAAAGTCCGCTGGAGCCCACACACGATCGAATTGTCCGACGGACTCCGGTTCGCCGGACCAAGTATGCCATAAAGTCCAGTCGTGTGTACGCGGCATTAGGAAAACAAAGTCCTCTGACTCAGCACCTATGGCATCCAGTTGTCAGTTAAAGTGGAATTCTAAAAAATATATAAACATTTTGTCCAGTTCTGTATTCACTAAAATAAATGTTTTTAAAAAAACTATTCAAGTTCTTTACACTACACTACATTTTACACTAATGTTCTTTACACTGGTGGTCAGTGGGAAGAATGCTCCTTACATTGGTGGTCAGTGGGAAGAATGCTCCTCATTGGTGGTTAGTGAGAAGAATTCTCCTTACATTGGTGGTCAGTGGGAAGAATGCTCTTTAGATTAGTGGTCATGTGAAGAATGCTCTTTACATTGGTGGTCTGTGGGAAGAATGCACCTCATTGGTGGTTAGTGAGAAGAATTCTCCTTACATTGGTGGTCAGTGGGAAGAATGCTCCTTAGATTGGTGGTCAGTGGGAAGAATGCTCTTTAGATTGGTGGTCATGCGAAGAATGCTCTTTACATTGGTGGTCTGTGAGAAGAATGCACTTTAGATTGGTGGTCAGTGGGAAGAATGTCTCCCTTAAAGATAGCTAAAATGATTGTTGGTGCCAGGGGTTACTTATCTGAAGGACAGGAATTGCTCATTGTTTGAGGAACTCCTAGCAACCTCTGGAGGATCTCTAGAGATCCACAGAACCCTGGTTAAGAAAAGCTGCTTCAGCGTTTATACATTTTGTCTATAGAGCCCCTCTAAAGCAGACCTATACTTGAATGTTAAATTCAAAACATTTTCTTTGCTTTGTGTAGAGTAGTGAAATGATAAACCTCCTATCGGTTTAATTCTTGTTGCCTGGGGCCAATGAGGGAGATTTCCCTTCACTTCATGTTCTGTAGAAGCACCAGGAAATGAAAGGAAATCTCGCTGCAATTAACCCCTTTGCGCCCAAGGGTAAAATAAATCTTAATGCCTAAGCCCAATTTTGCAACTTTGACATGTGTTAGTAAAACCGTACATATCATCACAACTACTTTGTGCATCCAGGTGGATTATACCTTGCTTTTTTTTTCCAGGACAAATTAGACATTTAGTGGTAAATTGTTATGGATATCTACTGATTTTTTTCTATTATCTAAGGAAAACTGACCCAAAATAGTAAAAAAAAAGTTTATTTTTTTAAATTTAACTGTAAATTTCTGGCTACTACCATAACCTATCACCCAAAAACAACCCACCATAAATTCTCCTGCTCCTGAGGATCACAGTGATAACACATATGTGTATGTTAGTTGTTGTTTAAACCCACAGTACAGCCCAGAAACAATGGTGCTCACTGCTCATTTCACTTTTTTTATAATCCTACCTAAAACACACTGATGCCAACTGACACTGATACTAATTAAAAAAAAATCCTATCCAAAAAATACTGACCTTTGACCCTGACCTTGACCCAAACGCTAACCCTGGAGCTGACCTCGATCAAACCGTGATCTAGGTATTGTCTTCAAGGACAGAGAAAGATACAATCAGGTTGAGTTACTAAAAACAAATAGACTGTGCACTTTTGAAAGTGCAGTTGCCCCAGAGCTTAGTAAATGAGGTAAAGCTTCACTTTACAAAGAATAACCAATTACATGCAAGGAAAATTTTTAAAAAAATGCATTTTTGCTTGCACATAATTAGATGATGGAAGCCAGCAGAGCTCTCCCTCATTTACTAGCCTATGGAACAACTGCTCTTGCAGAGTGCAACTGTACTTTCAAAAGTGCACAGTAAATTTGACTTTAGTAAATCAACCCCAATGCATCATTCTTGTTCAGCCACTACACGCCACACGCCAGACTGCTACACCTGCCAGATCCATCTGTTGAGGGACATCTGGATATTTATCCTTTGGTTACCTAGCCAATACTTCAGGCTCCAGTAACTATTCGTCCCACATACCTGGATTGAACTAAATGGGTATACATTACAGGATGGATATGCAGATATTATGCACCTTGTGAATTTGCCCAACAGTCTGAGATTTATGTAACATTAGTACGGACCCTTCTGTCCTCAGTGCCTATCTACACATGGAATCATCACACTGGAATCTATATGTATGTAAAAAACTCTTTGAACCCTCGGCCCCTGAGGAAGGTATTTGAACACTTCATACCAGAAACGCGTCGGGCATTTGGGCATTTACATTGTATGACGATTATGTGTACAGCATTTATTCGATTTTCCATGTAATATATATTGTGCATTTTTGTCCTATGTGGATTTTATGTTTTTTACGCTACTTTATTAAAGATTATATTTCATCTATGTAGCAATAACCCTCGGTGGAGCTGCTGATTTAAGCGGGCTTGTTACCTTCACTCTCTTTCCCTCTGTTTCACCGGCACCGGGTCTAGGGTTCCATTGAGTTTACCTCTGGACAACACACGCACCAACACTTGAGTACGTTTTCAATGCTTTATTAAACAATTTACTCAGGCAGTAGCAGGAAAGAGGCAGAAAGGAAACGGCAGAAGAAACTCAAATATCTTCTTGTAGGATTCTTGACAAATGTTCTGGTAGAATTTGGATATTACAATAGAATGCGATCCCCTCGTGAGACACACTCCTTGCTCGCCTGGATAGGCCTCTCTCACTTGCCTAGCAGCCAGTACGTAGCACAAACAAAAGTCTCTGCCACAGACTTGTTTGGGATAAACGCGTACGATCCTCTGCCACAGGATGTATTGTTTTTTTCTCTAATGAACGTCAGTCACAGTGCCTGAACCTTTAAGCCAACCCGGCAACACTATGCTGTATAGTTACTTTAGGATACGTCCTCCAACCGAGTCACCAGGCCCCTCTCCAGACCAGCACGTTGCGTGATCCTTCCATGACGGGTCCTCCCCTGGGATCTCCTCGGTTGTCCAGGTTCTTCACTCGGGATAGACAGCTCAGGACCATTCCTCGGCCGCTGTGGTAGGCCCCAGACAAGCTTCTGGGCCCACCCCTGCGCAGCAGCAACGTGGGCCTCCGGAACGGAGGACCACGAGGTAGCTCTCTAATGCATACCTGTTGGCCAGGAGGGCCAGCAGGTGGCTGTAAAACGAACCCCAAAATATGGCGTCTGTCCCATAAATACCCTCGCCCAGAATGCAACTCGGAGGACCACCTCCACCGAGTTGTCTCCGGGACAGAAGAGCATCCATACGCTTTGACACATTGCCTTTCCAACACTAACCAGTGATAACAGCGACATCCACCGGTCAGTATGGAAACACATACAAAGTCAGCCAAGCTGAAACAGAGGCCAACCTAACCTTTTTAACAAACAAGTTACTAAATTTACCTAACATATGGTAGATCGCAAATCTACCAGCGCTACATCTATTTCTGAGTGGGTGGTCAGTCAAAGTCCCATTTGAGGGGGTTATTTTCTTTGTTCCTATTGACAGGGATGGGACCACCACGCTCTAGGTGACATGATGGGAGCCACTCTTTCTTCGATCATTAGAACGGGGCTCTTGGCAAGACTGCAAATATGCTGGGAGATACGCAAATATGCACCCCCATGGAAAAAAGACCAGTCCAGTGGGACCGCATATTTGCATAGGGTAGGCATGAATGGGTTAACTGAATTCCAAACTTAGGGATTTTCCATAGGAAATATGTGTCCATTTGGAGGATTTTCACTAAACTAAAAAGAACCGGATTTCCCATCACTTTCTGTCCCAATGACAATGATTACCGGGACAAATAGAGGGGTGAATCACTAGTGGAGACACAGACAGCATTATAATACTGATGGGAGTCTAAAGCCTGGTACACATGGGGTGAATGTCGGGCGACATCAGCTGACCCGGTTCAATAAAAACCATCCGACATTTGGCCCATGTGTATGTCAGCTGGTTTGACAGTTTGGAAAACCAGTGGCCGACCGGCTCCCGATCAGTGCTCTTAGCCAACGGATGAGAACGCTGACTAGAGTTTACTGGCGGGGGCACCCCCCTGTCAGAACACAAAAGTTCAGCAGATTGTTAGTACAGCAGCTCCAACTGGAACTGTCACCCGCTGGGTTGAACGAAAAGAATAAAAATGGTGTGTACTAGGCTTTACCCATCTCTACTGTTGCCAAAAAAAAATGTCTTTAAATACACTTTGATTAAAACGATTGAAAAGTCCATGCAAACCCTACCTGTGCTCAGTACAGCCGGTGCACCACCACTCCACCCGCTTGCTTACAAGACTCATTAAAGCAACAGTCCCTCTCTCCTTACAGACATAGCTGGTGTTACAGTTCATTGTCTGAGAACTCACTGGTCATGACGATGTTAATTTAAAAAAAATAAAATAAAATCTAGTCCTTCCTCTTAATAAATTAGAAATGATTTAATAAATGTATACTCAAATGGCCGGAGGGCAGTATATCGCAGTGGAAGATTGCTATAGCACGAGGACGTGATCCGTAACCATAACACAGAGCAACAGAAGGTCAAACCCATACTTGAAAGTCACAGCATGGCGGATTGTAGAAAATGGAGGAAAAGCATCTATGTTGCCCATAACAACCCGCAAGATGCTTCCTTTAAATTTCCTCACATGTGCTAGATAAAACAACTAGGGAATAGGATATTTTAGAACTTAAAGGCCCTTTAAAGATCAATTCAACCCAAACGTTTGACTAAAAATATTAATGGGTGGCAGGGGTACAGATTTCGCTAACCCCTTTGTCCCTTTCTGCAATGCACCATTCAAAATGCCAGCACTAAGAGCCCCCCCGGGTTAAGCTCTTCTCCACTTGTTCTGCTTGACACATCCCCAACAGAAAACTATAAAGACCGTTTTGACACACAGCATAAGCTGCAGATTACACAGGAAATTCAGGTCTTCTACACAGGGGCCTACAGAACTGAATCCACAATGTCCTTTATATCCTGACCAACTGTCCAATGAAGCTCCCCGTGAAGAGACTTGCCAAGTAACAATGTGTCGTAAAGTGACCATAAAATTGCTGCTTACACCTAATCGGTCAACATTTTTACAGCAATTTCCAGAATATTTGGGTGCTCTGGCACGCAAATACCAACTACTTCACATGGTCTTGTCTCGCTCCACCACCTAAGCTTTACTGTTGGCCAATGGCATGGCTCTGTCAATTCACAAGGACCCGAGCAGACGCCATGTTATTTTGTAAGTAGGCAGCCAGGGATTGGTAAAAACACAGATCAACCACCTGTTCTTACTGCTATAAACCAGGAGACATATGAACAATATCTGTGGTTTAGTAATCCAACAACTATTAAAACAACTGTGTGAACTGACCCTGTAAGGGAATACATAATAGCTTTGTACATAATTTATTTATTTACGGTATTATGGCCAGGACTAAAAAAATTACACGTTAAAATACCTTTTTTGTTCAGTTTGGCTAAAATGAAATATTTGATTGAATACCAGTACACCAACCCAGGGTGGTAGTGGGGGTGCACAAAAGTAACACTGTGCCACATTCTAGGTTTTATAGTGAAAATGATCATAGTTAGAAGGAAACATGGACTATAGGCACATTATATGTTAAAATTTTGTGCAACTAGACGATAAGTAGGTAAACAATCTTAGTATGAACACTATAAAAGAGTCAATATATCAAAAACATCAAGCTTATAAATTGTTGCTTAGGGTTGGTCCACTGGACCCTGCTGTAGAAATGTGCCACTGAACAATACTTGGGATGTGGTGAAGCCCAGATTTAACTTGGTGCCCAACAGGTAGGCTTGATGTACAGCGCATCCAGAAAGTATTCACAGCGCTGCACTTTTTCCACATTTTGTTATGTTGCAGCCTTATTCCAAAATGGATTAAATTCATTATTTTCCTCAAAATTCTACAAACAATACCCCATAATGACAATATGAAAGATGTTTGTTTGAAATATTTGCAAATTTATTAAAAATAAAAAAAACAAAAAAATCCCATGTACATAAGTATTCACAGCCTTTGCCATGAAACTCACAATTGAGCTCAGGTACATCCTGCTTTCACTGATCATCCTTGAGATGTTTCTACAACTTGATTGGAGTCCACCTGTGGTAAATTCAGTTGATTGGACATGATTTGGAAAGGCACACACCTGTCTATATAAGGTCCCACAGTTACCAGTGCATGTCACAGCACAGACCAAGCCATGAAGTCCAATGTATTGTCTGGAGACCTCCGAGACAGGATTGTATCGAGGCACAGATCTGAGGAAGGGTACAGAAAAATGTCTGCAGCATAGAAGGTCCCAATGAGCACAGTGGCCTCCATCATCCATAACTGGAAGAAGTTTGAAACCACCAGGACTCTTCCTAGAGAGGGCCGCCCAGCCAAACAGCGATCGGGGGACAAGGGCCTTAGTCAGGGAGGTGACCAAGATGGTGAACCCGATGGTTACTCTGACATTTTTCTGTGGAGAGAGGAGAGCCTTCCAGAAGAACAACCATCTCTGCAGCACTCCACCAATCAGGATTGTATGGTAGAATGGCAAGACGGAAGCCACTCCTCAAAAAAAAGGCACATGACAACCCACCTGGAGTTTGCCAAAAGGCACCTGGAGGACTTTTAGACCATGAGAAACAAAATTATCTGGTCTGATGAAACAAAGATTGAACTCTTTGGCATGAATGGCAAGCATCATATCAGGAGGAAACCAGGCACCGCTCATCACCTGGCCAACACCATCCCTACATTGAAGCATGGTTGTGGCAGCATCATGCTGCGGGGATGTTTTTCAGTGGCAGGAACTGGGAGACTAGTCAGGATCGAGGGAAAGATGAATGCAGCAATGTACAGAGACATCCTTGATGAAAACCTGTTCCAGAGCACTCTGGACCTCAGACTGGGGCAAAGGTTCATCTTCCAACAGGCCAATGACCCTAAGCACACAGCCAAGATAACAAAGAATTGGCTATGGGACAACTCTGTGAATGTCCTTTGAGTGGCCCAGCCAGAGCCCAGACTTGAACCCGATTGAACATCTCTGGAGAGATCTGAAAATGGCTGTGCACCAACGCTCACCATCCAACCTGAAGGCGCTTAAGAGGTCCTGCAAAGAAGAAAGGGAGACACTGCCCAAAAATAGGTGTGCCAAGCTTGTAGCATCATACTCAAAAAGACTTGAGGTTGTAATTGGTGCCAAAGGTGCTTCAACAAAGTATTGAGCAAAGGCTGTGAATACTTATGTACATGTGATTTATTTATTAATTTATTTTTAAGCAAATATTTCAAACAAACTTCTTTAAAGTTGTCATGGGGTATTGTTTGTAGAATTTTGAGGAAAATAATGAATTTAATCCATTTTGGAATATGGCTGTAACATAAAAAAATTTGGAAAAATAGGGCGCTGTGAATACTCCAGATGCACTGTAGCTCAACATGTTTCACGAATGAATGCTTCTTCAGGAGCCAAAGTATAATTTAAAATTTCAGTTCTAAAACAGAAGAGTAGGAGCAATACAGGATGGCATGGTTGTAGGCACTAGGGCAGATGCGGTGACAAGCATACAAACGAGGACCACAATATAAGTCAAAAAAGTAGATGTAAGGGGACTAATGCGCAAAAACCACAATCTAAACAACCAATCTAAGATTATCAGTAAGGTACCAGGTAAAGAGCTGCCAACATAGATGGGTCCACTCAGATCCCCCAAGAAAATTACTAGGTTTATATAAAATATGTGGCGCTATTCTACCCTCCTGTACCACACTATGGAAAAATGTCTAATGAAATGACACTCAGTGTGTCTAAAATCCTTCTAATCCATATAGCAGATGTGTAGCAAATGAATACCTGAGAAACAACTCCAGTTGCTAGATCACAATAATAAATAAAACGTGTAGGAATAACAGTCCGTGCTCATATAGGCCCTAACACACCACCTGATATAAATGAATAATAAAGTGACTAGTGCAAAATGGATTCTCTAGTGCAAAAACCAAAATAAATAGCATGTACCACAAAAATAATTTTCAAATAAATAGCATCTCAGGATGGCTGTCAATACAGCCCACACAATTAACTGAAATAGTGTATAAACAATAAAAATTATATACCATATAGATATCATGAAATGTGTGAATTCAACACCTCAAACCCAGCGATGAGCATAAAATAGTGCACCAAAGTGTCATAAGTGAAAAACTGAAGATGCGGAAAAAAAAATTATTTTTCATAACAACACATAACTGATAATAAAAAAGTGACAAGAGTGCAACATTAATGAATAAATAATAATCCAAAAAAGTGACAATAGTGCAATACAGTCCACACTGATGCAAAATGTGACTTCTGGTGTTCACACAAAAGGGGAGTCAATATATAGAGTGCAGATAGCCGTGGTTTGTGCTGTTCCTCTCAGATTCTTCTGGTGCACACACCAATAGTTCCCCCCAGCCTCTCACCTCTAGCAGCGGCCCCCAAGTGGGCCGAGTAAGGCAGATGGAAAATGCTCTGGTGGAAGGGTTCCTGCAGTGGTAGCTTTTTCCTGGGGGATGTCCGTGGAGCAGTCTATCCGTCTCCCCTCTCGCCTTTCACAACACTCCCACGGCGGTAGTTAGAATGAAAGGAAAAACTCCCATAGCGTAGTAATTATAGATTACATTTATTTAAAAAACGTAGTGACTTACAGAAAAGTTAAAAACGAGCAGTAATAACAGTAGCTTCCGGGTTCGGCCGTCCCCGTGAAGCGTCGGCACCTGGCTCCTCCTACCCTGACGCGTTGCGTCACACCACGTGACTTTATCACGAACTTTATCACACTTGTTGAGCAGGAAAATCTCAAATAGTATTCCCTGTAAATCGCAGTAAAAAAAAAACTAAAATAAAACAAAACTAAAAGCCATATTAGGGCTCATTCACGCTAAAGTGATCCACTGCAGTGCGTTAACATGTGTTACGATATGCATTAACGTGCATTGCGTTCAGGCAGTTCATTCTTTAGGAAGGGCCTGGCAATGCATCATTATGGAAGTACAAATGTACATGACCCTATTTTTAAATCACAATGCACCAAAACATAAGGCATGTGTGTTGTGGTGTGCTGCTGTACGTTGAGATACCCTTTACAATGAATGGCACCAAGATGCACTGCCCGTGGAAAAGGCGCGCTGGAATGCGTTTTCGTGCGTGTGCCACGACACACTGGTGTGAATGGACAAACATGAAGTATGAACAATGAGCTCATATTCGAGAATAGAATATAAGATAGTTTACAACAGGATGACAATCTTCTTCCTTTTATGTACTGGTTTCTGTACAAGCATATGGAAATCATCCATCGCAACTCTGCCCTGTCACATCTTCTTGTGTAAACAGCTCTGAGGATCAGACTGCAGGTGCAGATTATGGAGTGATAACATATTCGGGTGTGAAATATTTCTTGAATATTCATTCCGGTCATTATCGGCTTTTAGGCAGCAATGGAGAGTATTTCATTGTCTGCTTCAGACGTCTCCCCTTAAAGCAGGATCACAGCAGACCCAATTAAAGCGAACAGCTGAATCACGCGCTGCCGTCTTGTATCTGTCTGGGACTCCGGTGAAATATATGCCAATCTGAAATGCCACTTTCGCCTAGGTGCCATGACTGTTACAAAGCTGGATGAAGGTGTGACATTTTCCCCATGAATTCACTATGATGCAGAATAAGCAAGTTATCCAGCTATGGGAGAGTGACACCTTTATAATGGCTTGTGGGAGGGAGCAGAGAAAAATATAACTTTGGTAACATCTCTATATTAAAGAAGAGCTCTCACTTCAATTTTTTTAGTGTTCTGTCCCCAAAGGGACATAGTACAGGTAATACTTTATCCCCATGTTTCTACATGCTTTGTAAGCCTAGTTATGAGGTTGGACGGGGCACCACCCCCACCTCCCAACATCGTATCTAGCAAGGAGACAGCTGCTTGATAACTGGAGTTTATCTTGGCTTCAAACACTTGCCTGAGACAAGTGGCGGCAAGAAGAATGCAGAGGGGGAAGGATGCGTGTCGCCGACCCTCTGCATTCCTTTTGCAGACGCTTGTCTCAGGCAAGTGCCTGAAGCTGAGAAAAGTACCAGTTATCAAGCAGCTGTCTCCCAGCCAGGGCCTTCTTTAATATTGATTGGACCCTGGGCAAACATTTTCTTGGGCCCTCCCGAATCCACTTATCAACTATTTTCGGGCAGTGCGGGCTCAATGGGCAGCTGCTTTGGGCCCCACTACAATGACTGGGCCCAGGGCAGCTGCCCCTGCATTAAAGATGGCCCTGCAAGCTACTTTGTCAGACAGCCGTGGGGGGCGGGGGGAGAGGGCTTGTACCTAGGCTCACAAAAATTGTAGGAACGTGGAACAAAGTACTACATTTCCCCTGAGGGACAGGACAGCAACAAAAAAATTGAATTTAGAGTTCTTCTTTAAGGGCACAAAGAGATATAGAAAGACATCACGTGATCCTGAAGGCAAACTATGGGTTTCGGGTGAGGTTAACCACTTGCTAACAGCCCTATAGAAATTTTACTGCTACAGGGCGGCAGCTCTGCGCTGGATCACGTATATATATTTATATATATATATATATATATAATATATATATATATATATATATATATATATATATATATATATATATATATATATGTGATCCTGCACTTCCGCCTGTAGGGGGCACACGCACGCCACCGGTGGGTTGCTTCTGCTGTGATTAGACACAACAAAAGCCGATCTGCAGGTGCCGGACACTTGATGTCCTCTGCCACACGCTGATCTGCCTATGTAATCAAGACAGATCTCCGTTCTGACAGGGGGGAAGGGATGGATTCTGTGTTCCTGCAAAGCATAAATTCCATCTCTTCCCCTAGTGAGAGCACCTCACAAAGCACACAAAAACACTGGCTAGGCACACAGTTAACCCTTTGATCGCCCTAGATGTTTAACCCCTTCCCAGCCAGTGTCATTAGTACAGTGCATATTTTTAGCACTGATCACTGTATTAGTATCACTGGTTCCCGCAAAGTGTCAGTTAGTGTCTGATTGTCCTCTGCAATATCACAGTCCCCCTATAAGTCACTGATCACCGCCATTACTAGTATAAAGAAAACAATTTTAAAAATTCCATAAATACCATAGTTTGTAGATGCTATAATGTTCGCGTAAACCAATCAATAAATATAATATACGCTTATTGGGATTTTTTTTTTTACCAAAAATATGAAGCAGAATATATATTGGCCTAAATTGATGAAGAAATTCAATTTTTTACATTTTTTTTATTAGGTATGTTTTATAGCAGAAAGTAAAAAATATTGTTTTGTTTTTTTTCAAAACTGTCGGTCTTTTTTTTGTTTATAGAACAAAAAAAACAAAAAAAACACAGTGGTCATTAAATACCACCAAAAGAAAGCTCTATTTGTGGAAAAAATTACATCAATTTTTTTTGGGTACAGCGATGCATGACCGCGCAATTGCCAGTTAAAGTAACACAGTGCCGTATTGCAAAAAATGGCCTGGTCATGAAGGGGGGTAAATCTTACGGAGGTCAAGACATTAAATTGGATATAAACCCACTCTCATCCTTTCTAAACTACTGTCATAGGGGTTATCTATAAGGATATCCATGCCTCCTGCATGTATCCTTACCTGTCAAATGTCTCCCCTCTGTCTGTTATGAGACCCGAAAATTCTGTGGGTGGGTCTGTTATCCAGAGCTCGATGGGTGGAGTCATGATGTCAGTAGACTCCCCGCCCACCTCTACACTCCCCTTTTCATAATGTATTTTCTCCTGTCTATTTCTTACACTGAACTTCTGCTATAATCACTAACATCCAGTCAAAACCCAGAAAAGTCACCACATGACTTCAGCAACCAATCCTGGGAGAGCTGGAGAAGAAAGGAGGAGGGGATCTGAAGTACACAGAATGTCTCTCTCAGGCTGGTGCATGAGGTATGTAAATCACCTGTCACTCAAAGCAAGGGGGAGAAACTAACTCCTATTTCTCTGTGTCAGTTTCACTGACACACAGAGTGTCAGTGAAACTGTCACACTGTCAGTGAAAAAAGATAAGAGGATTGCTCAGAGCTGGATTAAATCTTTGTGGCAAGACTGGGCACAGATGACATGAAATCCTATACTGTACAAGGTGCAAGCCTTAATTTAAAAAAAAAATTGGGCTTACATCCACTTTAAAGTATACCTGAAGCCAAAAGCTTTACTTTTTTATTTTGAATAGAGTTGGAAAGAGTTAAAACCCCTGTCAGTTATTTGTCATGTGTGTCCCATTTGAGAGATTTGCCTTTACCTTCTGTCCAAAAGGAAATATCTCTAAAATGAGATAAATCTCCTCTTAGACAGTTTTCACTAGAACAGGTGTGCTCATTGGTGGATTTCCCCTATCCCTGTTCTGGTGGCAATTTTGAATATTTCTTCACTCTCAGTCCCAGAGACAATGGTTGCAAATAGAGAAGAAGCAAAATCCCCTTAGCCAACACACGCAGCAATGAAAGCCTGACAGTGTTTCTAACCCTTCCCTACTCTATCCAATGCTAATGAAAAAGTGTGGGCTTTCGATACTCCTGCTGAACTTTTTTTTTGGTTTGCACAGAGTAGGTAAAGGGATCACCCCTGTTAGCTTTTTACTTTTGGTGATGTCCCCACAGGAAAATTTCCTCCCGTATCCCGTCTGGACACAAAGTGCTGGGAAATCTCTTCAGTGGGCAGTAGGACAACACATTTTTCAATTAAATGGGGAAGGCTTAGGATCACAGATTCCCAATACGCAGCCCACGGGTCGCTTGCAGCTGCTGGCTTTGTGTATGCTGACAGATTCCCAACATGCAGCCCACGGGTCGCTTGCGGCTGCTGGCTTTGTGTATGCTGCTCACTATTACCTGGATTGGCTCCACAACCTGTTGGGCACCTATAGCACCTATTGCATTCAATGACATCAATGCTGGGGATGATTATTACATTTACTGACATCAATGCTGGGGGTTATTATTGCGGCCATTGACACTAATGCCGAGAATTAATATTGCAGCCAGTGGCACCAATGCTGGGGGTTATTATTGTGGCCTCTGGCAGTAATGTTGGGGGTTATTATAATGTGTTTTACAGCCCATTTATCTAAATGGCCTGCCTAACTTGATGCAATGCACCTCAACACATGAAAACATGCTGGTATTGTATGGCTTGCCTAGCTGTGTCACTATGTCAATGATGGGGGTTATTTTTGCCACCACTGGCACCAGTGCTGGGGGTTATTATTGCATTCTTTGAGATCAATGCTGGGAGTGATTATTACATTTACTGACACCAATGTTGGGGGTTATTATTGTGGCCATTGACATGAATGCTGACAAATAATATTGCAGCCAGTGACATCAATGCTGAGGATTATTATTGTGGCCTCTGGCACTAATGTTGGGGGTTATTATAATGTGTTTTACAGCCCATTTATCTAAATGGCCTGCCTAACATGATACAATGCACCTCAACACATGAAAACATGCTGGTATTATGTAGCTTAACTAGCTATGTCCCTTTCTCAATGATGGGGGTTATTATTGCCACCACTGGCACCAAAGCTGGGGGCTATTATTGCATTCAGCGAGATCAATGCTCGGGGCCATTATTACATTTACCGACATCAATACTGGGGGCTATTATTGCATTCAGTGAGACCAATGCTGGGATTGATTATTATATTTAATGACATCAATGCTGGGGGTTATTATTGCATTCAGTGAGATCAATCCTAGGGGGTGATTATTAAATTTACTGACATCAATGCTGGGGGTTATTATTGCGGCCATTGACACTAATGCTAAAAATTAATTATTGCAGCCAGTGACACCAAAGCTGAGGATTATTATTGTGACCTCTAGTACTAATGCTGGGGTTATTATAATGTGTGTTACAGCCCATTCATTTGAATCGCCTGCCTAACCTGATGCAATGCACCTCAACACAAGAAACCTGCTGGCATTATGGGGCCCTCTGGGAACGTTGGGGGCTGCACTGGAGGCCATCTATAATTTTCAGATTGACCACCAATGGTGTAGAATATCTGCCAGATTATAATTACTGTCTGTGTCTTCCTGTCCCAATGACAACCACACTCCTCACTATTTGTCCAACTGTCACAAGGATTGGACGTGGGGTGACAGAAAGCTCTAAATTGCAGGTAGCTTGGCCTCAAAGCAATGGGATTTTGCTTGCAAAAATTAAGACCCTCTCAAGTCTAGTGTAGCTTTAGCTGAATTTGTATGTGTAGATGTATGGTTAGCACTGGGGAAAGCAGCATTGGGTTTTTTGAAAGCTTACACTGAAAATTTGGATATAATAAATCCAACAGGTCTGGGTATATATAATTCATTTATATATTAATTCACTAAGATAATCTATAGCAAAGATTTGCAGTTTTACTCTGTCCAAAAAATCATAAGGCAGCAGCAGAATCATATGAATCGTGTTATTATTTTCGCTATTATTTGTAGGCACTTTTTCAAATACATCCTGCCTTTTGCAGCATCCAGCCTAAGAAGATTCAGTGCTAGGTGGGAGGCATTCAAAGACAAAATAAAAAATCCAAGGACAGATGTCTAAAATCGGGTCTGTTGTCAACAAATCAGACACTTTCCAAATCCCTCCCAGACAGAATGCAGTATATACTAGCACCTATACGTACACATAGATATGTATGCAGATTTTAGCACTCCTATACTAGCCTGTGCTTTGCGTACTCAATAAATTCCTCTGGGAGAACTGATTGGAGCTTGGAGGGAACATAAAATTGCATTTGCTGCATAAAGAGATTCAGGTATGAGATGAATTATTCATTGTGTGGAGACTGAAAAACCACCATTAACTGCTCCCATTCCTATCCGGAAGGAAATGCACCCAGGACCCTAGACGAAATGAACCAACTAGAGGATCTGGAGACCAAGAACACCCTTTAAATCTGTACATATCCCACCCTGCACCCTTTCCAAATATATTTAATCTACCACGAAAATCCTAGTGCTGCAGGGCAAATCAAGTTCTTATATACCTGAGAAAAGCTGGATCCTGTTGAAGCTCCCATAATATTCTCATGCCTTTTGGAGCAGAGCATAAAAGTGACTAGTCCACCCCATAGTTTTCCCACTTGGAAGCCAAGTGGTAGAACTGTGGATCCAGCATATATACGCTATAGGGTTGATTTACTAAAACTGGAGAGTGCACAATCTGGTGCATTTGTGCATCGTAGCCAATCTAACTTCAGGTTGTTCAATTAAGCTTTAAAACCTGGAAGCTGATTGGTTTCTATGCAGAGCTGCACCAGATTTCGCACTGTCCAGTTTTTACTAAATCAACCCCTATATGAACAAAAAGTATGTAGAGCCCCTCAGATCTCATCCAAATTAGGTACCTAAACACACACATGCTCCTTTGGCTGAATGGACACAAATTCCTATAGACACCCTCCGAAATCTAGTTAAAAGTGTAAGCTAGTATATCTTCAAAGGGGGGTGGGAGACAACATCAAATGAATGGCCATGGTTTAGGAATGGGATGTCCATCAAGCTCATGTAGTGATAGTCAGGTATCCACAAATTGGAAATGTAGTCTATCTAGAATAGGACCTTCAACAAGATGAATCAGTCTCTTGAAGTGCCAAGATATGGAACAACTTTGACACTATAAATCATCAAATCCCACCCAACGTTGCCTTTCTAGGTGTTTGGAAGCTTTGATAAATAAGGCCAACTGCATGTAACAGTTCTTGTAATGTGTAAATATTTGACACGTAATATGTGTCAAATGTATCCGATGGTATGACAGAGGAATGTGTGAATGTATAACTCAGGGGAAGATGTAAAATTATTCGGTGAACTGCCAGAGCCATTTTGTAAACACTGCTACTTTGTTAGCCAGAAAAGTCATGGGAGGACCTCAAGGTGGGACTGCAGACTCTTGCCAGTCATTCTGTGTTGTACGTGTTCCCTATCTCAAATTTGCATGTTTAGAACTGCAGTGACAGTGGAGCAAGGGACTAAATAATGTCTATGTAAATGACCGGAGGTCGGCATAATGAAACTACAGGGGATCTTTGAAGATCAGAATTGAGAATCCTGGTCTTCATATTGGTAGGCTCAGGAGTATATATTTCGAGAAGTCCAAATAAAAATGTAGAATATATTCCCTCAGGAACTACTTCTAGCCAGCTCAGTTGATTGTTTAAAAACGCTGGAAAATCAAAAGACTGAGTGCCGAGAAATCCCCCTTTATTGGGGCTTGGACTAATTAAAATTTCATAGATGGTCTCTACAAAATGTCCTGGAGAGCAATCTCTATCCAAAGAAAAAAGTGCCAAATCAATTGCCTTGTGATGGAGATCCTGGACCTCGTAATTCTGGTGACCCCCTACCCTGTGGTATTTATATTCCACTTTGTGTGTTTGAGCAGTCAAAGTCAAATCATCAACTTCTGCTACCATCTTTTATTTGACATGAGCCCAGTGCCTCAGGTTTTTTCTGTTTAAAAAAAAAAAAAATCTGGATAGAATCCTAATTTTTTCTACTTTATGTAGAGTGGAGGGAGGGTTATACCTTTTTTCAGTATTTATTTTTTGCTGTCTGTGGCCCTGTTGCAGAGATTTGCCTTCACTTCCTGTCCAGCCACACTGCGAAAGGAAATGCGGGGAAACTCCCCACAGTGATGCAGACAGCAGTAAACACAAAACATTCTAAACCCACTCTCAGGGATTTATTGTGGTTTGTGTCACTGTGGAGAGATTTGCAAGTAGAATCTAAATGGATATATCAATTGAAGGCTACAAATAGCATGAGGCTCAATTACAATTAAAGTGGTTGTAAAGGCTGAAGGTTTTTTTTACCTTCATGGATACTATCCGTGAAGGTAAAAAACCTGTGTGCTGCTCCCCCCAATACTCACCTAAGCCCCGTCTCGATCCAGCAATGTGCATGGGAGCCTCGGCTGTCCCGGGTCTCTCTCTCCATTGGCTAAAACACAGCAGCGGAAGCCATTGGCCCCCACTGCTGTCAATCACAGCCAGTGAGCCAATGAGGAGAGAGCAGGGGGCGGGGCTGAGCCGTGGCTCTATGTGTCTTATGGACGCATAGAGGGGGGCTCGGGAGCGAGCACGCGCCACTGCCCCCATAGCAAGCGGCTTGCTATTGGGGAATCTGGTCAAGGGGGAGGAGTGCCGGCAGGGGACCCGAGAAGAGGAGGATCAGGGTTGTGCTCTGGAAAACCATTGCACAGAGCAGGTAAGTATAACGTATTTGTTATTTAAAAAAAAAAACAAAAAAAAATCTCTGGAAAACCATTCATTTACCTTCATGGATACTATCCGTGAAGGTAAAAAACCTTCTGTGTGCTGCTCCCCCCAATACTCACCTAAGCCCCGACTCGATCCAGCAATGTGCATGGGAGCCTCGGCTGTCCCAGGTCTCTTTCTCTCTCCATTGGCATAAACACAGCAGCGGAAGCCATTAGCTCCCACTGCTTTCAATCACAGCCAGTGAGCCAATGAAGAGAGAGCAGTGGGCGGGGCTGAGCCGAGGCTCTATATGTCTTATGGACGCATAGAGGGGGGGCTCAAGAGCGAGCACGCGCCACTGCCCCATAGCAAGTGGCTTGCCATTAAGGGAACTAGTCAAGGGGGAGGAGTCCCGGGCAGGGGACACGAGAAGAGGAGGATCAGGGTTGCGCTCTGGAAAACCATTGCACAGAGCAGGTAAGTATAACGTATTTGTTATTTAAAAAAAAAAAACAAAAAAAAATAACCTTTAGAATCACTTTAACCACTTGTCGACCAGCCACCACAGTTTTACTGTGGCAGAGCACGGCTGGACGAAACAACGTTATGTAACGTCGCTTCGTCCTGTGGCCACTAGGGGCGAACGCGCGCGCGCTGCTTGCCCCTGGAGCCGATGCGAGTGCCCGGCGGTCGCGATCACCGCTGGGCTCCCGCGATCGCTGCTGACACACCGAGAACCGGGATCTGTGTGTCTAAACACTCAGTTTCCGGTTCTCTGAGGGGAGAAGAGACAGATCGTCTGTTCATACAGAGTATGAACAGCAATCTGTCATCTCCCCTAGACAGTCCCCTCCCCCTTCAGTTAGAACACAGAGAGGGAACACAATTAACCCCTTGATCACCCCCTAGTGTTAACCCCTTCCCTGCCAGTGACATTTTTACAGTAATCAGTGCATTTTTATAGCATTCGTCGCTGTGTAAATGCCAATGGTCCCAAAAGTGTGTCAAAAATGTCCGATGTGTCTGCCATAATGTTGCAGTCCAGATAAAAATCGCAGATCGCCGTCATTACTAGTAAAAAAAAAAAAAGAATAATAAAAATGCCATAAAACGATCCCCTATTTTGTAGACGCTATAACTTTTGCGCAAACCAATGAATATACGCTTATTGCGATTTTTTTTTTACCAAAAATATGTAGAAGAATACATATCGGCCTAAACTGAGGAAAAAAATCGTTTTTTTATATATTTTTAGGGGATATTTATTATAGCAAAAAGGAAAAAATATTGCGTTTTTTTTTTCAAAATTGTCGCTTTTTTTTGTTTATAGCGCAAAAAATAAAAACCGCAGAGGTGATCAAATACCACCAAAAGAACGCTCTATTTGTGGGGAAAAAAAAGCGTATAAAAGGGGTATTCTCATACAGTATGTTTTTTCTTGTTTTGTTTTTTTTTTTTGTGGGGGTGAATTTTGAGAATGTGAACCCCGCAAATCCTAACTAGGGCACAATATATAATTATCCTGGTTTAGATATAGTAATGGTAATTGTAATATTATATGGACATCGTGTATGAAATACATATACGTATATATTAATGGCATGGTTGTTGCCATAAGTGAAAATTGAACAGCGTATAATAATTTCTATTTCCCTGTGAGGCCTGAGTGGTTTGCCTGGGGTTCCCACAATGTTGTAATTTGTCTTCTTCTATTTATAAAATAAAATAAAATAATTACTAAAAAAAAAAAAATAAAATTGATGCTATAAAAAAAAAAAAAATAGGCTGAAAAATCTGTCCCCTTTTATGTGGGGGATTTAGTATCTATATTCTTGATGTATGATGATGATGTTAATGCAATTTAATTTGTGAATTTGACATGTACAGTGCATTCAAATAAAATATTAATGGAAATATACATGAAAATACTCTTGTCCCGAGGAAGCAAATTTTCGTCAAATGTGTTGATGACACAAACTGAATGGCGAAACTCGTTAGTGACGTATTGTGACGATCTATGTAATCTGTAGTTGATATGTTTTGTGAAAATACTTTTGTATGTGAATTACTGTTCATATGCCAAGGTTTCAAAGTAACGTGCAGCATATTTGTGTCTTCTTTTTATTCTGTGATGAAATAAAATATTCATGATTGTAATTTTAAAATATGACTCCTAATATGCTACATTGACAGTCCCGTGGGGTTGGAGTTCTTTTGTGGATGTTAATAATCAGGGATGGTAGCAGGTTGACAATAAGATTTGACAAAATGTATCCTTCCACCCGCAGCAGAATTTTTTGTATGGAGAGATTTTCCTCTTCCTTCCCACTAACAGGAAGTCAGGGCAATCCTCCTAACTGGGAATGCAAAGCTGCAATAAAAAAGCTGTAAAAAAAAAAAAAAATCTTTATTTTATCAAAACATCCAAAGCAAAAAGAAATTGTTCTATTTTAAGATCCGATATACCTTTTTTTTTTATCATTCCTAGTTCCCTATGACACTGTCAGCTCTAATTACCAACCAAATCGTTCTCTGTTCCTCCTGCTCTCTAGCTTCCTTGTCACCTCCTCCAAGACTTCTCCCAAGCCTCTCCCATCCTATGGAACTCTCTACCCCAATCTGTCTGACTATCTCCTACTCTGGCCACTTTTAGATGATCCCTGAAAAGCCTTCTCTTCAGAGAAGTCTATCCCACCTCCACCCAACAACTGTACTTTTCTTTTCTCCATCAGCTCACCCCCACAGCTTTTACCTTTTGCATCACTTGACCTGCCCCCCCCTTAGATTGTAAGCTCTAATGAGTAGGGCCCTTTTATTCCTTCTGTATTGAATTATATTGTAACTGTACTCATGTTGTAAATTGTTGCGTAGACTGTTGGCGCTATATAAATCCTTATTATAATAAAAATAATTACCAGGGCCCTGGTACCAATTGGTTCCTATAATGTTCTGTATTGTTATATACACTCACCGGCCACTTTATTAGGTACAACTGTTCAATTGCTTGGCAACACAAATTGCTAATCAGCCAATCACATGGCAGCAACTCAATGCATTTAGGCATCCAGACGTGGTGAAGGCGACTTGCTGAAGTTTAAACCAAGCATCGGAATGTGAAAGAAATGGGATTTAAGTGACTTTGAACGTAACATGGTTGTTGGTGCCAGACGGGCTGGTCTGAGTATTTCAAAAACTGCTGATCTACTGGGATTTTCACACACAGCCATCTCTCATGTTTACAGAGAATGGTCCAAAAAAGAGAAAATATCCAGTGAGCGGCCGTTGTGTGGACAAAATGCCTTTTGATGTCAGAGGAGAATGGGCAGACTGGTTCCAGATGACAGAAAGGCAACAGTAACTCAAATAATCACTCGTTACAACAAAAGTATGCAGAATAACATCTCTGAATGCACAACACATTGAACCTTGAAGCAGATGGGCTACAGCAGCAGAAGACCACACCCTGGGCCATTCCTGTCAGCTAAGAACACGAAACTGAGGTTACAATTCACACAGGCTCACCAAAATTGGACAATAGAAGATTGGAAAAATGTTGCCTGGTCTGATGAGTCTCGATTTCAGCTGCGACATTCAGGTGGTCGGGTCAGAATTTGGCGTAAACAACATGAAAGCATGGATCCATTCTGCCTTGTATCAGTGTAGATCTAGATAAAGGAAGGCCCGTAGACGTGGTGTATCTGGATTTTGCAAAAGCATTTGACACAGTTCCCCATAAACGTTTACTGTACAAAATAAGGTGCGTTGGCATGGACCATAGGGTGAGTACATGGATTGAAAACTGGCTACAAGGGCGTGTTCAGAGGGTGGTGATAAATGGGGAGTACTCAGAATGGTCAGGGGTGGGTAGTGGGGTTCCCCAGGGTTCTGTGCTGGGACCAATCCTATTTAATTTGTTCATAAACGACCTGGAGGATGGGATAAACAGTTCAATCTCTGTATTTGCAGACGATACTAAGCTAAGCAGGGCAATAACTTCTCCGCAGGATGTGGAAATCTTGCAAAAAGACCTGAACAAATTAATGGGGTGGACGACTACATGGAAAATGAGGTTCAATGTAGAAAAATGTAAAATAATGCATTTGGGTGGCAAAAATATGAATGCAATCTATACACTGGGGGGAGAACCTCTGGGGGAATCTAGGATGGAAAAGGACCTGGGGGTCCTAGTAGATGATAGGCTCAGCAATGCCAAGCTGCTGCTAACAAAGCAAACAGAATATTGGTATTAAAAAGGGGATCAACTCCAGAGATAAAACGATAATTCTCCCGCTCTACAAGACTCTGGTCCGGCCGCACCTAGAGTATGCTGTCCAGTTCTGGGCACCAGTCCTCAGGAGGGACATACTGGAAATGGAGCGAGTACAAAGAAGGGCAACAAAGCTAATAAAGGGTCTGGAGGATCTTAGTTATGAGGAAAGGTTGCGAGCACTGAACTTATTCTCTCTGGAGAAGAGACGCTTGAGAGGGGATATGATTTCAATTGATAAATACCATACTGGTGACCCCACAATAGGGATAAAACTTTTTTGCCACTCATTAAAACTAGAAGAAAAGAGGTTTAACCTTAACCATTACAGCCCCGGACCATTTGGCTGGCCAAAGACCAGAGCACTTTTTGCGATTTGGCACTGCGTCGCATTAAATGACAATTGCGCAGTCGTGCGACATTGCTCCCAAACAAAATTGGCATCCTTTTTTCCCCACAAATAGAGCTTTCTTTTGGTGGTATTTGATCACCTCTGGGGTTTTTATTTTTTGCGCTATAAACAAAAAAAGAGCGACAATTTTGAAAAAAAGAATTATATTTTACTTTTTGCTATAATAAATATCCCCAAAAAATATATAAAAAAACATTTTTTTCCCTCAGTTTAGGCCGATGTGTATTCTTCTACATATTTATGGTAAAAAAAAATCACAATAAGTGTTTATTGATTGGTTTGCGCAAAAGTTATAGCGTCTACAAAATAGGGGATGGTTTTATGGCATTTTTATTATTATTTTTTATTACTAGTAATGGCGGTGATCAGCGATTTTTATCGTGACTGCGACATTATGGCGGACACATCGGACACTTTTGGCGCTATTTTGGGACCATTCACATTTATACAGCGATCAGTGCGATTAAAAATTAATTGATTACTGTGTAAATGTGACTGGCAGTGAAGGGGTTAACCACTAGGTGGTGCTGCAGGGGTTAAGTGTGTCCTAGGGAGTGATTCTAACTGTGGGGGGGGGGGGGGGGGGGCTATGTGTGACACATCACCGATTACAGGGAGCGGTGATCAGTGTCCTGTCACTAGGCAGAACAGGGAAATGCTTGTTTACATCAGCATTTCCCCGTTCTTCCTCTTCCTGAGACGATTGCGGGTATCCCCGCGAACAATGAGTCCGCGGGATCCGCGGTTGGACTCACGAAGCTCGCGGCGAGCACGCGCACGCTCCTGCTCTATCTGTCCGTGTGAAAGGCGCCTAAGAGCGGCAAGGATGTGGAATTCCCTTCCACAGGCGGTGGTCTCAGCGGGGGAGCATCAATAGTTTCAAGAAACTATTAGATAATCACCTGAACGACCACAACATACAGGGATATACAATGTAATACTGACATATAATCACACACATAGGTTGGACTTGATGGACTTGTGTCTTTTTTCAACCTCACCTACTATGTAACTATGTAACGGTTCACACTGGTGGTGTAATGGTGTGGGAGATATTTTTTCTTGGCACACTTTGGGCCCCTTATGCCCCGTACACACGATCAGAAAATCGTACGGAAAATACCGATTTCTAAGCGATCGTACGATAATCTGAACGTTAGTACAGAGCTTTCGAGAGCCGATCAGGACAGTTCATCCGATAGTATTCTATCGGACATGCAGGAAATTTTTTTTTCGTACGATGCCAGATTGTACGATTTTCGTTTAATCAGTACAACTATCGTTTCGAAAATGCAATACAAATGCATTACAACACATGACATCACTTTCGAATTTTATTTCTGTCGTGCGGGAATTTTCGTGACTTTAGTAAACTCATCAGATTCGATCTGAGATCAGCATGCAATAAAAAACGGACGATCGTTCGTCCGATAATCTCATCGTGTGTACGGGGCATTAGTATCAATTGAGCATCATTTAAACCCCACGGCCTACCTGAGTATTGTTGCTGACCATGTCCATCCCTTTATGACTACAGTGTCCCCATCTTCTGATGGCTCCTTCCAGCAGGATAATGCACCATGTCACAAAGATCAAATCATCTCACCACTGGACAATGAGGTCTCTGTACTCCAATGGCCTCCACACTCACCAGATCTCAATCCAATAGAGCACCTTTGGGATGTGTTGGAATGGGAGATTTGCATCATGGATGTGCAGCCGACAAATCTGCAGCAACTGTGTGATGTTATCATGTCAATATGGACCGAAATCTCTGAAGAATGTTTCCAACACCTTGTTGAATCTATGCCATGAAGAATTAGGGCAGTTCTGAAGGCAAAAGGGGGTCCAACCCGGTACTAGCAAGGTGTACCTAATAAAGTGGCCGGTGAGTGTTTATATCAAACTGGAGGAAAACAGACTAAAACCTCACTACAATAAGTCTCCAAAAATACTGCAGAATGTGTGTCTTTGTCCTTAATCTACAGTCTCTTCTAAGTGGTTGAGAAATGTTCCGTCTCCTAGTATACGGTCAGGTCACTCTTATTGATCAGGTCCGTCTCTAGAGCAGCAAGGCCTAAAGCCTGGGGTTGCTGTAATTTCCCAAACTGATCTGCCACCAGCCAGTGATCTGTCACCATGGAGAGCAGTTCTAATATCTAAATAATACTGTATGTGGGGGGGGGGTGAGGGGGGTGGGGGGTGGTATGCATCAGGATTTCTGCGGTATTAAACCACCCTCCCCCCCTCGCCCAATCTCACCCTTCCTTGTCAGGCCTGCATTCTTTCTTCTGCATATCCCCGTTTCTGTTTCCGAATCTGTTTCCCTGACCTGATATCTGACCCTCTTCTTATAACCAGGCCTCCTTCTTTGATAGCTTCCCCTTCATTTAAACACAGTTAAAGACACGACCAGTGTTTGGTTGGGTGGTAAAATTTTGGAGGTCTCAAACACGTCATTTTTTTTTATTTTTTATTTTTTATCTTAATAGAAGTCGCAGTCTCCTATTAGGAGCTGAAAAAATAATTTCAGCAAAATAAATATGGAAAAATAAAGATTAACATTTGTATTCACAATCAGTTGACGTGGGACCTGAAAGCAGATCTATCGTTGGATTTATAAGTATTAATGATCACACAATTAAAGGAATTAGCAAGTTCAAAGGAAAAAGGGTTACCAACCCCCCCCCCTTTCATAACCAGGTCACTTTTGGCGATACCGCGCTGTGTTGCTTCAACTGACAATTGCGCGGTTACACAAGGCTGTACCCAAATAAAAGTTGTCATTTTTTCCCCACAAATAGAGCTTTTCTTTTATTGGTATTTGATCACCTCTGCGTTTTTTTATTTTTTGCGCTATAAACAAAATAGACCGAAGAGGTTTTAAAAAAACAAAACAATAATTTTTACTTTCCCTAGGCAATTTAAAAAATGTAAAATCAAATGTCTTCAAAAATTTAGGCTAATATGTATTCTGCTACATATTTTTGTAAAAAAAAAAAAAAAAAAAATCCCAATAAACTTATATTAATCGATTTGCCCAAAAGTTATAGGCGTCTACAAAATATAGCATAAATACTGGAACATTTAAAAAATTTTTTTTTTATACTAGTAATAGCAGCGATCAGCGACTTATAGCGGGACTGCAATATTGTGGTAGACAATCTGACACTAACTGACACTTTGTGGGAACCAGTGACACTAATACAGTGATCAGACTAAAAAATAGATCAGTGCTAAAATAAAATCATAGATCAGTGCTAAAAATATGTAGTAATGACACTGGTTGGGAAGGGGTTAAACATCTAGGGCAGTGGTTCTCAACCCCTGTCCTCAGGACCCACTAACAGGCCAGGTTTGCAAGATAACTGAAATACATCACAGGTAATATAATTTGCTGCTCTGTGATTTCAGTATTCTAGTCTGCATCTCCCCAAGGTAATACTTAAAATCTGGCCTGTTGGTGGGTCCTGAGGACAGGAGTTGAGAACCACTGATCTAGGGCAATCAAAGGGTTACATTTGTGCCTAACCAGTGTTTTGGTGTTTACCATGTGCTGTTTTTACTAAGAAAGGTGCTGAATTGTATTCCCTGCTTTGCAGAGAAACAAAATTCACCACATCCCTGCTGACAGAACAGAGCTCTGCCTTGTTTACATAGGCAGAGCTCTGTTCTGTGCATCTCCTCGCCGATCAGTGGGTGTTGGCGCACATCCATTGGTCGACACCCGTTGATCGGCTTGTGCTGTGTCTGATCACAGCTGCAGCGTGCGCGCCCCCTACCCGGTTGTGTCGGATCACATACTAGGTACGTGATCCGGCGCAGGAGAGCCGCTCTGCCGCCGTACTCATACGTGAGGCGGTCAGCAAGTGGGTATACACTAATTATATTAGAGATTAACCTTAAAGCGGAGCTTCACCCAAAAGTGGAAGTTCCACCTTATAGCCTCCTCCCCCATGAAATGGCACTGGGGGGGGGGGGGCAAGGAAGCCTAATGGACCTGGTGGGTGCCCACCCTGGCTCGCCTCCGCAGTGAGTAGAAATAGAAGAAATAGCTGCACCCCACAATTGATCTAAGATCCTTTATTGGACAACCAAGATGACACCACAGTAAAAATGTGCTTAATCATTACTAGTTGTCACAGCTGAGTGCCCACAGTTAAGATGTCGGCGCCGGGGAGAGAAGACGGGAGATGGAAACAGCTGGGGTGAGCACAGTGCTGGATCGTGGGACAGGTGAGTGGCTGTTTATTAACTCAGAAGCTACAGTTTTTGTATTTTTACACAGGAGACTGAAGCTCCTCTTTAACTACTTGCCGACCGCCGCACGCCGTTGTACGTCCAAACTTTGTCGGCGGATATCGTTGTTATGGCAGCAGCTAGCTGCCATAACCCCAGTATCCCCGTTTTTGTGCAGCGATCGGCTTTCTGATAAAAGTGGTCCCTGCGGCGGATTTGCCACAAGATCACTTTTATCGGTGGCGGGAGAGGGCCCCCCCTCCCGCCGTGATCCGGTGCCCTCCGACGCTTTCCGGAGCCGTCAGTAGCAGCGGAGGCGATCGAGTCCTGCTCAGTGCTGTGCCTGGAGAAGAGTGAGGCTAAGATGGTGCCCACTCGTCTCCATGACACTGCTGGGCGGAAGCGACGTCAAAACGTTGCTTCCGCCCACGCCTCTTAAAGGCGTATTTTTTTCAATGTCATTTTTTTAAATGACTTTTGCATTTTAGTGTAAATATGAGATCTGAGGTCTTTTTAAAGGGGTTGTAAAGGTAAACATTTTTTCACCTTAATGCATTCTATGCATTAAGGTGAAAAAACTACTAACAATACCGCCATCCCCAGCCCCCCCGTTTTACTTACCTGACCCCTCGAAATTCGGCTGCTCGTTCACGTCCTCGATTCCGCTGCTCAGCCTGGCCGCTGATTGGCTACAGTGGATGGATTGGAAGCAGCGCAGCCATTGGCTCGCGCTGCTGTCAATCACATCCAATGATGCGGCGCGCTGGGGGGCGGGGCCGAGTGATACAGCGAGCGGCTATAGCCGCCGGCTGTATCACGGGAGCGCGCCCGCAATAACTAACCACCATGCGAGGGAGCTCGCATTAAGGTGGTTAATTATTGCGGGGAGGAGCTGAGACAGCCGCCGAGGGACCCCAGAAGACCAGGTTCGGGGCCACTCTGTGCAGAACGAGCTGCACAGTGAAGGTAAGTATAACATGTTTGTTATTTTTAAAAAATAAAAAAAATACCTTTACAACCCCTTTAACCCCAGATCTCATATTTAAGAGGTCCTGTCATGCTTTTTTCTTTTAAAAGGGATGTTTACATTCCTTGTAATAGGAATAAAAGTGACACAATTTTTTTTTTTTTAAAAACAGTGTAAAAATAAATAAAATAATGTAAAATAAATAATAAAAATGAAAAAAAAAAGTTTTAAAAGCCCCCCTCCCGACGAGCTCGCACGCAGAAGCGAACGCATACGCGAGTAGCGCCCGCATATGAAAACAGTGGTCAAACCACACATGTGAGGTATCGCCGCGACCGGTAGAGCGAGAGCAATAATTCTAGCCCTATACCACCTCTGTAACACAAAACATGCAACCTGTAGAATTTTTTAAACGTCGCCTATGGAGATTTTTGAGGGTAAAAGTTTGACGCCATTCCACGAGCGGGCGCAATTTTGAAGCGTGACATGTTGGGTATCAATTTACTTGGCGTAACATTATCTTTTACAATATTAAAAAAAAAAATTTTATTCAAAAAAGTGAATTTTTTCAAAATCCGCAAAATATGGTGCAAAAAAAAGTATTGCAACGACCACCATTTTATTCTCTAGGGCGTTAGGAAAAAAAAACATATATAATGTTAGGGGGTTCTAAGTAATTTTCTAGCAAAAAAAAACTGTTTTAAACATGTAAACACCTAACATCCAAAACGAGGCTGGTCCTTAAGTGGTTAAATTTGTTATTTTCTTTCATTTTTTAATTTTTTTCATTTACCCAACACATACAACCACAACTTACAATACCAAATGCTAGGCCATAGGCACTAGATGGCAACCATAAGTGTAGTCCTGAACTTTTCATAAGGGGGGAGATTTACTAAAACTGGAGAGTGCAAAATCTGGTGCAGCTCTACATAGAAAACCAATCAGCTTCCAGGTTTTATTGTCAAAGTTTATCTGAACAAGCTGAAGTTAGAAGCTGATTGGCCACCATGCACAACTACACCAAATTTTGAGTGCTCCAGTTTTAGTAAATCAACCCCAAAGTGTATCTAAAGCGAAAAACTTTTGGATAAGTGAAGGGGTTCTACTGAGCATATTTTACAATAAAGATACCTGGTTTGGTGAAAACTTTCTAACCAAAAGTCAATTTTAGTCCTTTTGCTTCCACTGACGTACGGGGGGGGGGGGGGGGGGTGTCTTTCACAAGGTGGCTGTCAGATGTAAAAGATACAGTACAGCTGCCCAATAGTTTCCACCCACCCCTGGTACATTCATAGCCCCCCCACCACCACCACCCCGTGGCACACACACCATGTTTCCCAGACTCCATGTTCCCACCTGCGGACCCCGGGAACTTCATAGCGGGTGCCATTGGGTAGAGGACAGGGAGATCTCCCCTACCTAGTAAGAACCGATATTACAACACTTCCGGGTTCCGCTGTCACTTTCCTTAGCCGCTGTCGAAAAGACCCCCAATGTCTAATTAAAAGAGCACCTGTCACAACCAGAGAGTAGCACATAGGTGACTTTTGATTAGATAAAAAGTATAATGAAAAGTAGTATTAAAAAAATGTTACAAACAAGTACTTAACCTCCCTGGTGGTATGATTATTTCTGATTTTAGGTGCTGAAAGCGGTACAATTATTTTGCACAGAAATTTGGCGTTTTATATTGTAGGCCTGTAATTCTTAGGAATAGTTTACTTAAATCTGTCCAAACAAGAGTCTAGTAGACATCCCGGGTATGATAAAGTTTGAAAAACGAAATAAAAAATTATAATATAATAAATAACTATAAATAATTATAACAAATAATAATATAATAATAATAAAAATTATATAATAATGTAATCAAATCAAAAACACTGAAATTTGCTCAGTTGCAGAATTTTAGCTTTCGTTACTTTTAGTGTTTGATGACGGATCTCCCCACAAATCACTATCGCTCAATTCTGCAAGTGATTCTAATTTATTATCGCTTTTTTCTAGCTGCTCTAAAACCACTTTTGATGTAAAGAGACAGTTTTGGTTGCTATGGACAATCTCCAGTTTCCTGGCAGAAAGAACAGTTTTATATATATAAAACTGCATGCAGGACACTGGACAGACCACTAGGGACAAAGGGGATGTGTAGTTATTTGATACAGTACTGTAATCTGTAAGATTACAGTATGCTGTATCTATACTGTGTGTTTCACTTTTGAATTTACCGCCGAACTCCGTCCCCGTGCGTCGCAACGCTCGCAGGGAACGGAGCTCGGCACTGTGAATCGAGCGAGACACAGCGGCTCGCCGATCACAGCGGGGAGACATCGCAGGATCCAGGGGACAAGGTAAGTAAACTCTTCCTGGATCCTGCGATGCAAGCCCGAGTCTGGCTCGGGGATACCGCTTTTGGTATAAAAAATCCAACCCGAGCCAGACTCGGGAATACCGCCAGGGAGGTTAAAGCGGAGTTCCACACAAAAATGGAACTTCCGCTTTTCGGAACCCTCCCCCCCTCTGGTGTCACATTTGGCACCTTTCAGGGGGGAGGGGGGTGCAGATACCTGTCTAAGACAGGTATTTGCACCCACTTCCGGCATAGACTCCCATGGGAGTCTACGCCACTTCCCGTCCCCACCGCGCTGTCTGCTGGGAATCACACAGCTCCCAGGAGAGAGCGGGGAACACTTGGGACGCGCAGCGCGACTCGTGCATGCGCAATAGGGAACCGGGAAGTGAAGCCGCAACGCTTCACTTCCTGATTCCCTCACCTAGGATGGTGGCGGCAGCTGCCGAGAACCGAGCGGTTCTCGGCGTCCCCTGCCGACATCGCTGGACCCTGGAACAGGTAAGTGGCCATGTATTAAAAGTCAGCAGCTGCAGTATTTGTAGCTGCTGGCTTTTAATATTTTTTTTTTTTTGCGGTGTGGGTGGACCCCCGCTTTAAACCCTCACCCCCAAGAAATTATGAGCCCACTCCCACACAAACGTAAACACATATGTTGGGGGCACCTATGTATGAAAACGTTGATTGCAATACACTTTACAAATTGGCGCTCATGCCGGAGTAGGAGAAATCGTTTTTTTGAAGCATCGCCTAAGGAAAATTTAGGGTATCGAAGTTTGTCGCCTCATGCACACGGGTGTCTGGGAGGCAAAGCTGCAGCATATGACAGGCGGCCTGTCAAAATCAAAGACAGTCTTTGCACAGAACTATACGTGTTCAGGGTAGTATGCCCAGAGGGTAGAAATTCCGCATTTTGGGGCAAACATCCCTGCATCCATATGGTTCTCAGAACAGCATCTAGAAACCACATATTTTATTTTGTCATTGATTTTGATAGGCTGCTGGCTGGATGTACGCTGCACCTGTCCAAAAAGACCAGGTTTTAACACTATTTGGGCCAAACCACCATGTGCACCAGGCCCTATTGTTACCTCACATTTCATGTGTGCTCTGGATTGGAGGCAGCCAGGGGTTGCTGTAGAGGAGCTATACAGCAGTCATGATATCAGTTGAAAGCATTTCATTTATGTATCATAAAGTCCTCAAATAAAATTACAGGAGACATTTCTATGTCAGGGATGATGTGAGGCATGAAAGAAGTGTCGTATGCTGGAGAACATAAAAGGTATGCATCCAAAGAGGTAGCACTTTTGTACCATGAGGAAGGTAATGTCTGTGGAGGGGGTGGCCTTGTAAGGAAAACAATATGGTCTGAATAGTGCCCTGACACCACAGTTGGCTGAAAAGCTATCCTTTAAAGAGCAACTTCACTTTTGTTGAAAAAAAAAAAAACATTCCCCTCTGGGTGATCTGTGTACATTGGAGGGATTTTAACAAACTTTGTTGCAGATTCCTACCTTTTGTTGTTCTGAAGAAATAGATGTTTGTCTGTCTGTGTCCATGTGTTAATCTGTATGGGAGTGGTTTTATAATTATCAATCAGCTGCTGCACCTGCAGGGCTCTAATGGAGGAAAGCTGCAGGGTCTTTATCCCTTTAGACTAGGGTGACCACATGTCCCAGATTGCCCCGTACAGTTCCGCATTTTGCAGGTCTGTCCTAGGTCCCAGGCACCTTCATTCTGGTACACTACAGTGTCCCGAAATGAAACTGACACAGCCAGTCTGCACAGTGCATGCTGTGCCCTGATTGGGAAAAGCTTTGCCCAATCAGGGCACAGTAAATGCTGGTTGTTAAAGTGGAGTTCCACCCACTTTTACAACTCTTCAGCATCCCTCACTAAACTGTGCACTGTAAACGAATTGGATATTTTAATTTTTTTTTTCTCAGCACTTACTGTATATCTGCTGTATTCTTTTTTCACTTCCTCCTCCCTGGCCGTGGCCCATCGCATCATTTCCTGTTTGCAATGCCTTCTAGGAAGGGGCGGCAACTTCCTTTGACACTGCCGGTGCTATGGAAACCTGACCTGAAACCTATTACACTGCTTGTGCTGCACTGAGCATGTGCGAGATCTGCAAGGATGAGATCCAGGAAGAAGTTATACAGTCTGGCTTCAGATGCCCACACTTAAGATGGCCACGGCCTGTTGCAAGTTTATAAAATAACAAACTACTGCTATAAACTAACAAAACAGACCTTAGTTTACAGACTAACTTTACTAGAATACATTAAGCTTGTGTATTATAGGGGTATTTTTATTTAGAAAGTATAATTTCGGCCAGAACACCGATTTAAGGAGTGAGGCCGGGAAGCCGCTCTTGTTGTTCTTAACAACCGATGAGTCACCAGCTGTCAATGGAATTCCCCGCTGACAGCTGAATAATAAGAAAAAATTGCCGGTAAAAAACAAGTAATGAAAAAGAAGAACACCGTGGGGTCACCGGCCCAGCATACACTGGTCAGTGATGTCACAAGGGGGCGGTGCCACCAGGTGATGTCGCCAGGTGGCCCCGCCCCTTACCTATATAAGAACTTTCATGGGTGGCGGGAGCGTTTCCTTTTCTTTTTCGGGTTGGCGGTGCGGATGGATTTACATCAGGAGACACTGTTTTTTTAATTTTTAATAAAGGAATTGTCAAAAACTGTCTCTGTGTTTTTATTACTTTTTGACAGTTTTTTTGTGGGGTTCGCTTTAAAATCCCTACCATACCCGAAGAGCCTGGTATCGACTGGGGGGGGACGACCCCCCTGACCCCACCCCATTTTTTTCTTTATTTTTTTTTCAATAGCCAGGTCCCGGCAATTGCAATTTTTTTCTTTAGAAATGTAATTTTTGCTGCAGCATGTTCTATGCAAGGACCCCCATGATGTGCAAAGTACGCCATAATCACTAAGTGACTTAGTTAAAGCAGGTGCACATTGTATACCACCTGTCTAAACTGGTGACTACTGTTTGCTTTTGTTTTTCGAAATATTGCTGAAAAAAAGTATCAAAAAACATATATCTTTTGGAACAGGGGGGGGGGGGGCTCCATGTTGAACGGCTGCCCTGCTGCTTAGTGGATACAGAAGGTCACCCGCTTGACACAGGGACCTATCAGAGACTATGGGGTTGGTTTATTAAAATTGGAGAGTACGACATCTGGTGCAGCTGTGTATGGTAGCCAATCACCTTCTAACAGCTTGTTCAATTAAGCTTTGAAAAACAAACCTGCAAGCCAAATGGTTTTCATGCAAAACTGCACAAAAATGTGCACTCTCCAGTTTTAGTAAATTTAACCTCAATGTTACATTTTCTGCAATGCAAATGCAGTGTTCTCTGCTTGGATGAGGTGGAGACCATGACATCACCGCACCACCTCGTCCAATCAGAACACTTTGCATTCACTGAGAAAATACAAAAGTGTTCTCTGAATGGCACCCATACCAAACAAGCGACCTCCTGTGTGCTCCCTCAACCTCCCACAGTGCTGTGCAGCATCCCACAGTGACCCCCATCTACTTTTGCCATATTGCATTGCATTGTACAGAAAATGACAGCGCTGCAGATTGAAAATTAAAGGTATTTTTAATAACATGGAATGCATGGAATGCAACCATGAGGGTTTACAACCCCTTTAAATGTTTATGTTGGAAAATTACTTATGTTAAAATTAAAATAAAGCTGTGACCTTGCCCTTTCCAACTTAACTGGTCTGAGTGTCGTTTATTGGGTGAAAGGTTATTAGTAAACATGGTTATTATGGTTTAGGCCAGGGCTCGACAAATCCCAGGCGCCAGGTCACCATAGTGACTAGAAATTGCGTCCTCGCGCCTGGGCTTTTGTCGGCCCATTCAGTGTTGCAGGAATGCACAATTTGTATTGCCTGGCACCCGGGACATGCAGTTCTGGGCGTTGGGCAGGTATATTTTTTCTACATTTCTACATTTAGCCCCGCTGTGGGCAAGCAGCAAAGCTCACTAGTCAGGTGGAAGCATTCGGGCGGCTCCGCTGCTGCCCAATTTTGTCCACACACGAGGGTAAATTGCACCCCCCATTATGTATCCCTGGCTCCGCTTGCAGGCTCAGATGCGGGACCAGCATAATGGGCGCCACAGGGTGGAGGGGAGGGAGGAGAGGGGACACACATCTGCTCTCCTCCCCATCTTGTTCCTGACCCGGAAGCAATGTGTATGATATCACTTCCGGGTCCCCGTTGACAGATTCACTGGCCGGGAATGATTGTAATGCAGTGCGATCTGCATTCCATTCCATGGAGCACAGGGGAGACATGCAGGGTCTAAAAGACCTGCATGTCTCATTAAAGAGAATCTGTCACCAAAAATGATCACATAGGGGACTTTTTGTCCCCTATGTGATGAAAAACAATTTAATTAAAAAAAATTGCAAATATGTAGCCTCTCTGAGCTTGGTCCTTGTCACCGAGACGCCGCATTTGCGTGAATTGTTGTCAATACAGCTGTAACGAGTGTGTCACAGTTACCGGTGCCAGGGATCGACCGATATTGTTTTTTCAGTGCCGATACGATACCTTTATTTCGGCCACCTCTCAGTTATTCTGTACATTTAAAAAAAAAATGTACACTTTTTTTTTTTATTACTGTTATTGCTGTCACAAGAAATGTAAACATCCCTTGTGACAATAACAGGTAGGTGACAGGTACTCTTGATGGAGGGATCGGGGGTCTATAAGACCCCAAACCCCTACTCTGCAATTGAAAGCATTCAAAACGTCAAGATCAGCGTTTTTGAATATTTAATGTATTTTAAAACTGCACTGAAAGCGCCTTTAAGATGCCAGTAATCCAGAAAATGATGTCATGACATCGCTTCCGGGTTACTAGATCCGAGACCCGAATGAAGCATCGGCTTTGTTCGGGTCTTCGGCCAGCCAGCGGACATGCCGGCTGGTTGCTCGGGCCTCCCGGTGGGACGGAAGAGCCCTGGGTGAGCGGCGGAAGGCGGCGGGAGGGGTGGCACATCCCCTCCCCCTGCTTCTAATAACAGCCGAGCGGCTGCTGAGCCACATCGGTTGTTATTACAATAAAGCCGAACATCTGCTCTAAAGAACGGTACCGGGGCGATGCCTGCAGCTGCATGCATCCCCCTGGTAAAACCCCTTGAAGCAATATCGGTAATATCGGGTACGTTTGTGCCTGATACCGATACTTTAAAAAAATATCGGCCTCACCGATAACCGGTCGATCCCTATCCGTTGCCTAACCAAAAGCTTTCAGATTACGTGACAGTCAATCACAGTGGTTACGTGATCTTAAGCCCACCTTGTTTTCCAGTGTCATAAACCTCTTAAAGGCCCGAGAGGCGTGAAGAGTTTAATTGTAGAAAAATTGAAGTTACACCCAAGCACATAAACCCCCCCCCCTCCTCCCCAAAAAAATAAAATGTTGAGGCCCTCCCACCCCCATATATGCATGTAAAAACATTAATGCATACGTTAGGGTACCTACTCAAGAAAACGTTGATGGCGATATGCATGCGCACAAACTGGCTCCTAACATTTTTAGCTGGCTCCTAGATTCAAAGCAAATTTGTCAAGCCCTGGTTTAGGCCTACGCTCCTCAGCAGTCATGGCACATGTTCAAAACATCAAGACAAAATCGACCCGTTGTAATGTGGCCTACAGCCATATTCAGCACCATCAAGAGCATTAACACAATGAAAACCCTTCAAGCAAATAAGATCAACAAGGAACAAGAACCCTTTATACCCCTTCATTGCCTTTGTCAAGGCATTTGATCAACTTGAGCATAACATTCTCCTAGAAACACTCTTCAAAAGAGTGAATGTGAAAAAGATGATAGTCTCATAGTCAATGTCTATAACAAACAGAACAGGTTTATGAAGATGGGTGCCAAACGCAAACATGTGATAACAGTAGAAAGAAACAAGTGCCAAGGATGTGTTCCGTCTCCGCTGCCATACACAGAGAAGACTTTTCAATTTATTTGTGAAGGTGTTGGGATTCCAGCATATGAATTCAACATCATACAGAGAATAAGCTATACAGAATCTGAGGAAGGCCTCAACCAGAAGATAAGGGCAAGGCAATCTACGTCCATATAAACACTCCGAAGACCATGAGCATACTCATAACCAACAATGAACACAAAGACGTAAAAATAATGCCTGGAAACAGAAGTATAGGGTAAGTAACCAACCTCCAATACCTTGGAATAAGAATTAATGAAAACCTAAAGGCCGATGTTGATGTCAGAGCTGGAATCACCAAGGCCAAACAAAGTTTCTGAGACACAAAGCGCTGATGAAAAACAATCTCCCTCTAAGCACAAAGAAAAGATTGCTACAAATAAAAGTCTGGTTGATCCCCTGGTATGACTAAAAAACGTTTTCTCCTGCAATGGGTTTTATTTACTGAAGACAATTAGATTGTTCACTTTGAAAGGGAAGATGTACTTTGCAAGGGTATTTTCTTCAGATCCTAGCGAATGAATGTGAAGCTCTGCTGACTTCCATTATCCAATTAACCACTAGCCGCCCGCCCACTGTCATATGACGGCAGGACGAGGCAGCTATTGTTCTGGGCAGCCGTCATATGACGTGATCGCCTTCCCGGGCCACTAGGGGGCGCACGCACGTGCGCCGTGTCCCTGGGGACCCGATGCGCGTGCCCGGCGGCCGCGATGTCCGCCGGACATTCGCGATTGCCCAGTAACTGAGCAGGACCATGGATCTATGTGTGTAAACACACAGATCCACGTCCTGTCAGAGGAGAGGAGACCGATGGTGTGTCCCTTGCACATAGGAAGACCGATCGGTCACCTCCCCCAGTCAGTCCCCTCCCCCGACAGTTAGAATCACTCCCAGGACACACATTTAACCCCTCGATCACCCCCTAGTAACCCCTTCCCTGCCAGTCACATTTATACAGTAATCAATGCTTTTTCATAGCACGGATCGCTGTATAAATGTGAATGGTCCCAAAAATGTGTCAAAAGTTTCTGATATGTCCACCGCAATATTGCAGTCACGATAAAAATCGCAGATCGCTGCCATTACTAGTAAAAAAAAAAAAATAATAAAAATGCTATAAAACTATCCCCTATTTTGTAGACGCTATAATTTTTGCACTAACCAATCAATATACGCTCATTGCTTTTTTTTTTACCAAAAATATGCAGAAGAATACGTATCGGCCTTAACTGAGGAAAAAATTTGTTTTAAAAAAAAAATTGGATATTTATTATAGCAAAAAGTAAAAAATATTGTGTTTTTTCAAACTTGTCCCTCTTCTTTTGTTTATAGCGCAAGAAATTAAAACCACAGAGGTGATCAAATACCACCAAAAGAAAGCTCTATTTGTGGGGAAAAAATGATAAAAATACCGTTTGGGTACAGTGTTGCATGACTGCACAATTGTCATTCAAAGTGCGACAGCGCTGAAAGCTGAAAAATGGCCTGGGCAGGAAGGGGGTGAAAGTGCCCAGTATTGAGGTGGTTAAACAAACTATAATGCTTTTTTTATCGTCCTTGCATGCGATTGGGTATTCTTTGCAAAGTGACATTTCACCACATTTGAGAAGCTCTGGGGAAATATCCCTTGCAAAATAAACAGCCTATTTGGCTTTAGAAAATCAACCCCAATGTCTCAAAAAAAGAGGATCGCAAGGTTTGAACTGCGGTGTCACAGAAATCAGCTGTTTGGACATTGACGCATGAATGAAGATGTGCTGCAAAGAGACAATAAGGCCTCATGCACACTGGATGTCTAAATAACGTTATAAAAACACCAGTAGCTTTGCAGTGAGTCTTTCAACGTTTTTGCAATAGCGTTTTTTTAGCGTTTTTCCGCATTAGTGTTTTTTTTTTTTAACCGCTTCCCGACCAGCCACCGCAGTTATACTGCGGCAGGTTGGCTCCCCTGCACGAGCCGTCATAGCTATACATATATTATATATATATAAAAAAATTATTACTAAAAATGCCATAAAACTATCCCCTATTTTGTAGATGCTATAACTTTTGTGCAAACCAATCAATAAACGCTTATTGCGATTTTTTTTTTTACCAAAAATATGTAGAAGAATATGTAGAAGAATACATATCGGCCTAAACTGAGGGAAAAAAATGTTTTTTTTAATATGTTTTTTGGGGATATTTATTATAGCAAAAAGTAAAAAATAATAATTTTTTTCAAAACTGTCACTATTTTTTTGTTTATAGCGCAAAAGATAAAAACCGCAGAGGTGATCAAATACCACCAAAAGAAAGCTCTATTTGTGGGGGGAAAAAAGGACGTCAATTTTGTTTGGGAGCCACGTCAGTTAAAGCGACGCAGTGCCGAATCGCAAAAAGTGCTCTGGTCTTTGGCCAGCCAAATGGTCCGGGGCTTAAGTGGTTAAAGTTCATGTGCGTGTAAAGGCAGGTGTCCCAATACTTTTGGTAATATAGTATATTTTTCTAGGTGGCTAGTACTCGGGGGGGGGAGAAGGGCTTCTGGCGCACCCAGGTTCCCTGTTGTAGGTTATCTGTACAAAGGTACTACCTTCTGTATAATACTCTTAGCTTTTCAGGTTCAAGAGATTTTTTTTTAAACATTAAATTTTATTTGTACCATTTTCTTTTAGTAAAAATGACATTTGTATTCTTAATGAAAACATGATGGACTGTGATGGTTTTTCTGTTTTGGCCCATCTGAATTGTGAGAAAATAAGCAATATCATGTGGCAAAGCTTCTTTTTTTTTTGCCTAAAATGTTGCTAAAAGATGCCGTGTTACTATTAGAGGGAAATGCAAATTTTTTTGTATATCTGGGTAATCCCCAAGAAGTAGTGCATGATAGGAAGCAGAGAATAAAAGTAAAAAAAAAAACAAAAAAACCTAGAGGCCCTCGAAATCTTTTACAGTGCAAAATTTGAGCAAAGCATGTTAAGCACATAAACATCTGTATCTAAAACACAATATCCATAATCAAGGTGCCTGGAATGAAGGCAACCCGTGCAGCCCCCCTGCCTTCCTGACATATAATAGCTACACGGTCATGTGATCACTACACTGGAAGAACAAAGGAAAAGGTCAAATTAATGAAAGGGAGGAACAAAAATATGAAAGCAGGAAGCCCATAGCTGTTTTTTTTTTTTTTTTTCTCTTTTACAATCCATGTGTAAGACTGTGCAAAGGAGCCATGAAATTACATTTAGGGGTAAGACCCGCTTTATTCTGGTTAAAAACAGATGCAATGGACCTAAATGACCCCATATGGCTTGTAAATTCCGATATTGCTCAAAGTTTAAGGGGAATTACATGGAAAGTAAAAATTCCGTAATAAGTACTCTATAAGAATAACTGCTTATGGTTACCGAATCTCTGCATCTTGTTCTCATACACATCAGATTTCACCCTACTGCAACTCCTAAGACCGGCGCAAGAGTTCTTTGTGTGTTTTATAGAACAGAGGGGTTGATTTACTAAAACTGGAGAGCGCAAAATCTGGTGCAGCTGTGCATGGTGGCCAATCAGCTTCTAACTTCAGCTTGTTCTATTAAGCTTTAGTAAGAAGATCCGGCAAAACCTTAATCCTTGAAGTGTTGTTTATTGGTACATCAGAGTGACAATAAAACAATAAACTGACGCGTTTCGGCAATAGCCTTAGTCGTAGCTAGTTTGAAACAGATATGGCAAAATATATATCACATAATATTTCTTACTTTCACGGATACAACTACATTTTAATAGGAAGTTAATTATTAGCACACTTATATATTTATTAATTACTAATATTTTAGAGGGAATCAGAGCACTTTTTTCACATAAGAGCAGCTTTTAATTACTGTATTTATTGGCGTATAACACTCACTTTTTCACCCTAAAAATTGGGTGCAAATAGCACGTGCGTGTTATACGCCAATACTTCAATTTTAGATGCCTCGGAGGGGACAGGGAGGGGGGCGGGACGAGCGATGTCAGATTACATACAGGAGAATTTCATGTTTACTTGGCGGCCTCTGTAAAAGGAAGTCCCCTCTCCTGGGCCGCCCCCCTCCCTGTCCCCTCTAGGCTGCAGATGGGCATCGATCAGGCTGCACTTATGGCAATTGTGAGGCTGCTGCACTGATGGCAATGGTGAGGCTGCTGCATTGATGGCAATGGTGAGGCTGCTGCATTGATGGCAATGGTGAGGCTGCATTGATGTGGACTGATGAGGTTGCATTAATGGCACTTGTGAGGCTGCAGATGGGCATTGATGAGGCTGCATTGGTGGCAATGGTGAGGCTGCAGATGGGCATTGAACAGGCTGTATTGATGGCAATGGTGAGACTGCAGATGGGCACTGACTCTTATTTTGCTTCAAAGTTCCTTATTTAAATTTTTTTTTTTCCTGAAACTTCCCTCTTAAAATTAATGTGCGTGTTATACACCTGTGCGTGTTATACGCCGATAAATACGGTATTTGCTTTATTCCTATTTTTTTCACTTAATTCCTTAAAGCGGAGTTCCACACAAAAATGGAACTTCCGCTTTTCGGAACCCTCCCCCCCTCCGGTGTCACATTTGGCACCTTTCAGGGGGGAGGGGGGTGCAGATACCTGTCAAAGACAGGTATTTGCACCCACTTCCGGCATAGACTCCCATGGGAGTCTACGCCTCTTCCTGTCCCCACCGCGCTGTCTGCTGGGAACGCACAGCTCCCAGCAGAGAGCGGGGACCACTAGGGACGCGCAGCGCGACTCGCGCATGCGCAGTAGGGAACCGGGAAGTGAAGCCGCAACTCTTCACTTCCTGATTCCCTCACCTAGGATGGTGGCAGCAGCTGCCGAGAACCGAGCGGGTTCTCGGCGTCGCCTGCCGACATCGCTGGACCCTGGACAGGTAAGTGGCAATGTATTAAAAGTCAGCAGCTGCAGTATTTGTAGCTGCTGGCTTTTAATATTTTTTTTTTTTGGCGGTGTGGGTGAACCCCCGCTTTAATTGAGGATTGTTGGTATATATTTAAGTCCTCGAGATTTGCACATTTTTTTCACCATTTTTTTCAATATTTTTTTCACCATTGTGTGCATTTTGTATTCTATTTTCAACACCAGTTCACTACAAATTAGCATATCAGCGCTTTAGTACATCTTAATATAAAAATATATATACACTCACATACACATATGCAAACTCCATCTCTACAAAATTGGCCTATCAGGTCAAATAAGGTTTGACAAAAAAAATAAAAAATGAAAGCTGATTGGTTCTTCTGCAGTGTTGCACCAGATTTTGCAAGTACAGTAAAACCTTGGATTGCGAGAATAATTTTTTTCCCGGAAACGTGCTTATAATCCAAAGCACTCGTATAGCAAACACTTCCCCATAAGAAATAATGGAAACTCAGATGATTCTTTCCACAACCATTAATTCGTAATGCCGCGTACACACGACCGGACTTTCTGGTAGAAAAGGTCTGATAGAAAGAATCCGTCGGACATTCCGATCGTGTGTGGGCTTCATCGGACCTTTTCTGTCGAAAAATCTGACGGACCTTAGAAATAGAACGTTTCAAATCTTTCCGAAGGACTCGATTCCTATCGAAAAAAACGTTCGTCTGTATGCTAGTCCGACGGACCGAAAACTACGCAAGGGTAGCTATTGGCTACTAGCTATTAAACTTCTTTTTCTAGTCCAGTCGTATGTCATCACGTTCGAAACGATCGGACTTTGGTGGGATCCTGTGTAAGCAAGTCCGTTTCATCGGAACTCTGTTGAAAAGTCATTCGGAGTTCAGTCCGACGAGAAGTTTGCTCGTGTGTACGCAGCATAAGTCCTTCAGTTTATAGTCCATATAAAAAGGTTATAGTAATGTGACCAGGTTTTGTAACTATAAAATGTCCATCCACAAATGGAAGCCTCCACAAGGGGAATAGAAGCAAAATCCAGCAGGAACTACAGAGTATAAATGAGAATAGAGGCGCCTCTAAGTGTAGTAATATGGTTACATCTAATGAAGGTACAACATTTAGCAACTTACATGGTTGATAATTACAAGAGGCACATCTAAGTATGCAGGTTTCTGGGGTAAAGCTGTCCACATAGACCATCCTCCGCACCGCCGGCTCTTACCGCTTTCAGTCATGACCAGGAAGACTACCCTGCAGTAGAGTGATTTAAAAGCGAGGCTTGAAGCGTTCGTGGAGCGCAGCGTGGAAGGGATCGCGTCAATGGTGGTGCAGAGGACGGTCTATGTGGACAGATTTACCCCGGATCCCTGTGTACTTAGATGTGCCTGTTTTAGTCATCAACCATGTGAGTTGCTAAATGTTGTACCTTCATTAAATGTAACCATATTGCTACACTTAGAGGCGCCTCTCTTCTCTTTTATACTCAGTTGTGATATGAGGATACTTTTGGGAATTCAATGGTCATAATCCAAAGATCTCCTGAAAACTGAAATTTTACTTAATCATAAGAAAAATAACAGCACTGATTTCCTTCTAAAAAGGCTGTTGGGCTACCTACTGACATCAATACTGTCCGAATTACTGAACTGCAAAAAGTATACAGATCAGGAAAATAATGAAAAGTCAGATGTCTTTATCTACATACTTCTTGTTCATTGAATCAAAATACTAAAGCTGGCCACAAACAGAGGGAATTTTGACTGGTTCCTGAAGAAACCACTGAAATTCACCCTGTTGGCACCCTACCGGCCAATAGCAAAAATTGGATAAGGTTAGCCCGGATCAACCGCCGTAAAATATATATTTAAAAAAAACAGGCTTGTATCAGGCACTCAACCGCATGAAAAATGCGGGATACCCGTTAGGGATGTCCTAGAGCATAAAAGAGAAAACAAAGAGAAAATTCTCTTAAGAGGACAGAAAACCCTCAGGCACTGTCTGGAAAAAATAAGCCAAAATTTATTGAACAAATAGAAAAAACACCACACAGAAATATAAGCAACAATCCATGAAAAAAAGGGGGGGGGCTGTGGTGAGTGACTAACATAGGCCCAAACAATTAAAATGACAACGTTGTCGTTAAAAACAAAGGGGAGCCATGGCTGAGCATACCACAAGCAACCAACATTCACCACTCATACACTGATAGTAATAGTCTAAAGCAAATTGCTAAAATGACATGATCAGTGGATCGCTCTTCAGAGGCGTGGTATAATGGATGTGCGGGTAATTATGGATGGAGAGTGGTGGAAGTCCATACGCCAATAAACCTGATGGAATCCAGCAGGAGCTGGCAGAGGTAAATTCCAAGGGGACACAGCAATAGTGACCGGCAATGACTGACAGTTCATGTAGATAGACAGGTGGGCATAATGACATCAGGCACAGCAGGTAGAGCTTGCAGCATCTAACAGATCATGCATACGGAGTAAGCAGATGGATGGCTAAGAGATGGTAGCAGCAAGCAAAAGAAAGGGGAGGCTGGCACAAACACAATACTGGAAACATATGGTCATACAGAGGGGGAAAAGGATTCTCACCACCCGACCAGTGACCGCCATCCATGTAAAGCCGTTCAGTATGTGTAAACCGCTGTGTCCATCTTGGACACAGCGGTTTACACATACTGAATGGCTTTACACAGACTCATACCCCAAGCCGCTCACTGGTATCAGCATGGCAACACACGGATGGCGGTCACTGGTCGGGTGGTGAGAATCCTTTTCCCCCTCTGTATGACCATATGTTTCCCGTATTGTGTTTGTGCCAGCCTCCCCTTTCTTTTGCTTCTTGCTGCCATCTCTTAGCCATCCATCTGCTTACTCCATATGCATGATCTGTTAGATGCTGCAAGCTCTACCTGCTGTGCCTGATGTCAGTATGCCCACCTGTCTATCTACATGAACTGTCAGTCATTGCCGGTCACTATTGCTGTGTCCCCTTGGAATTTACCTCTGCCAGCTCCTGCTGGATTCCATCAGGTTTATTGGCGTATGGACTTCCACCACTCTCCATCCATAATTACCCACACATCCATTATACCACGCCTCTGAAGAGCGATCCACTGATCATGTCATTTTAGCAATTTGCTTTAGACTATTACTATCAGTGTATGAGTGGTGAATGTTGGTTGCTTGTGGTATGCTCAGCCATGGCTCCCTTTTGTTTTTAACGACAACGTTGTCATTTTAATTGTTTGGGCCTATGTTAGTCACTCACCATAGCCCCCCCCCCCTTTTTTTTCATGGATTGTTGCTTATATTTCTGTGTGGTGTTTTTTCTATTTGTTCAATAAATTTTGGCTTATTTTTTCCAGACAGTGCCTGAGGGTTTTCTGTCCTCTAAGAGAATTTTCTCTTTGTTTTCTCCCTACCGGCCAATAACCTTCGATTGAAGAAGCTAAGACTCGGTTCACACAGGGACGACTTGTCAGGCGACCTAGTCGCCTGACAAGTCGCCTCCCGTTCTGTACAATGGAACCGTTCTAATCGGAGCGACGCAAGTCGCTCCAACTTAGAAAAAGGTTCCTGTACGACATTGGGGGCGACTTGCATAGACTTCTATACAGAAGTCGTTTTGCAAGTCGCCGCGGAAGTCGTTTGCAGGTCGCCTAGCTGAGGCGACCTGCAAGTCGTGCCGCCCCTGTGTGAACCGGGTCTCAGGAACCTGGTGGAAAATTGTTGGCCGAACACCAACTGAATCCAAAAAGATGCATGTGATTTTGACAGCCAGTGGCGCCTGTCAGAATACAATAGTTGCAATGTGAGATTTGCCCATCCACATGGTTTAGCATGGGTGGGCCAACCTGTTTTATTTTTTTTGTTCAGCTCTCAGGCCAACCCAAAAAAATCTGTGTGTGGCGAGCTTTAAGGCCCCGTTCACACTTGTGCAATTTCTCCTGAGTCTTTCGTAGTGCTGATGTACATGATGATGGAAACTGCATCATCCTCTATGGTGCCCATTCACATCAATGCAACATGGTGCAATGTGATTTTTCAAAAGGTGCAGGTGGTTCTGGGTGCGGCATAGTGTGTTTTGGCCCAAGTGCATGAAAAGCACACAAAAAAAATATGTCCATGTGTTTTTGTTACGTTTTGCCAGAGTTTTTTGGTTAACTCCTTCCCGCCGACCGCCTCCCGGCTCTTTAAGGAATCTAAAAGCCGGGAGGCAGGCATTCGGGTCATGTGACTGCTGTGATTGGCTGTCACAGCGGTCACAAGATCAGAAAGCTCCTGATCACTAGTATGCATCTGGAGCGTTCCAGTACCCACCAGCTATCATGCTGGGAGCACACAGGGAACACGCTGTCAGCACGATAAGTGGTGTACACAGGGCCGCATATATGCGGCTGTTCGGCGTGAAGGCAGAAACACTGCATATATGTGTGCGGCCGGCATGAAGAGATTAACAACCAATTTTCTCCTCCTAAAAAAATGCATGAAGCATGAAAATGCATCAAGAATGCGCATAAAAATATGCAAAAACACACTGAAAAACGCATGATTATGCATCAGCACTAGTGTGAACCTAGACTAAAGAAAAGCAAGAACATGACAGCAAGGCAACTAGCATTTTGTCAGCAGTCGTAGCCTACATACTGTATATCTTTCTGAATAGGTTTCCTTTCTGAACATTTATTATTGGAGCTCACATTTAAAACAGAAGAACTTGAAAAAGGTGTGTTGCAAACATATTTATACGTTTATAAAGTGAACCTGTAAAGTTATTAAAGTAATACACATGAGACGATACTTTTACTTAGCATATGAGAACCTCGAAGACTCATGTAAGGGAAGGGTAGCAAAGCACAGGTCCAACTTTGGAGCATGGAACTGCCATGTTAATAGAGGTTTTTTGAAGGCATCTCTTTTTCTATGATTTTCACTCAGTAGGTCGTCTTTATTATTTTATTCCAGCAAGAGATTCATCTTAAAGTAATTTAAAACGTTAAAAACACACCCAGAACTTTAGAGCAAAGACCTCATAAATTTGGAATATGAACAATCCACTTCTCCCCATAATTCAGTGCCTGAATGACCTATGGCTAAGCCAAAGTACGGTCATTAGAGGGGCGGGTGGTGCATGCTTAGACCTATGCAAACACTGACTTCAGGCTTTTCAGATAGCTGCACACATGCTTTTAGGAGCATGGAAGGTTTTCCTACCAATTGAGAAACATATACACTATTTATTAGATTGTCTCCTGGAGGCAAAGCACATACCTACTTCAGTAGACCTTCCTACACCCATAGTCAATTCCCTTTGACCAGGTGTCTCCATACTTTCTAAACAAAGGGCCAGTTTACTGTCCTTCAGACTTTGGGGGGCTGGATTGTGGCCATTGGGAGTAGCAAAGGTCCCAATGTCAGTGTGAAAAAATAATGCCCCATTGCTTCAGTGGGAGTAATTGTGCCTCATCGTTGGTGTCAGTGGGAGGAATTGTGCGCCATCAGTGGGTGGTGCACTGGCAGAAAATGTGCCCCATCAGTGGTGCGCTGGCAGGAATTGTGCCCCTCATTGGTGTGATTGTACCCCATTGTTGGTGTCATTGGTAGAAATTGTGCTCCATCATTGATGAAATTGGGCCCCATTGTTGGTGTCATAGGGAGAAATTGTACCCCTTCATTGGTGTCAGTGGGGGGAATTATGCCCAATTGTTGGTATCAGTGGATGAACTAGTGCCTGGAGGCCAGATAAAAGCAAGCAAAGGGCCGCATCTGGCCCTCAGGTCGCAGTTTGGAGACCACTGCCTTTGCCTAAATACTAACTTGTAGACTCATGAGACTACTGATCTTCCCTGCCGAGCACCCCCATAGCCCCCTCTTCAAAACAATCATGGCGAGGGTCTGGGCCTACCACAGTTTTAATTTATTCCTATGGTAGGGTCTGTATCTGTTCTCCACAGATTATAGAGCAGTGGTTGCCAACTTATGAACTAAAGGATGCTTTAAATGTGGCCCCTGATATCACCAAAGGGCCACACATAATGGTAAATATATGTAATGCTGGAGAGGATTGTCAGAAACTGCAGAACTAATAGAGGAAATGAGGGTCAGAAAGTTTGGACAGGATACATTGTTGGTGGGGATATGCTGCCGAAGACAGTACAAAACTGGGAACATATTACATGAGGCTAGTAGAGATCAATGCTATTACCCCAATCAGTGTTCCCATTAAAGGCTGCTGCGGTCCGAGGGCCGCACATCATATGCCAAAGAGTCACAGTTTGGGCACCAGGGTTATAGAGAATTATCCAAAGGAATGAACTGAGACCGCAATACTGAAGTGTGGCAGGCATAGGGTTTGGCCAGGTCACCAAGTGATCCAAAACTGACCATTTTTGGTATCACCACAAAACAATCATCCTGTTGCTTTTCTCTGCATGCACATTATTTGTGCGGTAGCCAATATCAAGCTTTAGAAAATGGCATTTAGTAAAATAGGATCTCAAGACGGAGGGTCTGATATCAGAACTGCTCATGTGACTCATAGCAACCAATCACCTTCCACATTTCAGTTTCTAATGTGCACTGAAAATATAATATCAAGGCACCCATTTTTTGCACATGGTGTTCAATCATTTTCATGGAGAACTTTCTTCACTCCTTGGCTCCATGCACACTGGGCTTAAAAAAACATCTGTTCTCTCGGGAGTAAAAAAAACGCTCATATAGAGCATTTTTTGTACAAAGTTTAGACGAGTTTAGGAGAGTTTTACGTTTTTTCTGCCTCCAAGCTCCAATCAGAAACGCGAACCAGAAGGGTTTTTTTTTTCTAAACGTTAAACTCAAAATATGCCTCTTAACGTCCTAATGTGCATGGACACATAGAATAACATTGAGCTGCTTCTACAGGCAGAAGGCAAAACTCCTGTAGAAGCAACGTTTTTTAAGCCAGTGTGCATGGAGCCTTATGCCCCGTACACACGGGCGGACAACAAAACCGTGGATTTTTGTTTGAAGGTTGTTGGCTCCAACTTGTCTTGCATACACATGGTCACACAAATGTTGGCCAACAATTACGAACGTGGGAACGTAGTGACGTACAAGACGTACGACGAGCAGAGAAAAAGGAATTTCAATAGCCAGTGCGGCTCCTTCTGCTTTATTCCAAGCATGCGTGAACTTTTGTGCGTCGAACTTGTGTACACACGATCGGAAATTCCGACAGCAAAGTTTTGTTGGCGGAAAATTTGAGAACCTGCTAGCCAACATTTGTTGGCGGAAAGTCCGACAACAAATGTTCTATGGAGCATACACACGGTCGGACTTTCAGCCAACAAGCTCACATCCAACATTTGTTGTCGAAAATCCGATTGTAGGTACGGGGCATTAGGCTTAGTGGAGGGGGAGTAATAATGTGCAGTTGATCTGCGTTTTTACTGCCTCTCCCCTAAACAGTCTCCTCCAAATTTACAAGGCAGCCGGAAGGGCAAGTTGTCATTGCCATGCTGTGATGCATAGCTTTGCAGTTCGGCAATTTGCTGCACCACCTGTCAAACTAGTCCATTGAGGTCAATGGGACTGCGCCACAACAATGTGCCAAACAAAGCTATGATTTCTATAATAGAAGAGTTGTAGTATTGCAATGTAAAATCCACATTTGGATACAAAAAACCTCCCCCTGGGGATTACAATAAAAGAAAAAGCAGGCATTCAGAAGGCAGCAGTTTCACCTTCTGTACACCTATAAACTGGCAGTCAAACCTGGTCTCAAAAGAGATTCACCATGGATCGCTTTTCAGAGTGCTGCCCATGTGAACTAAACCCTAAAGAGGCCTTTATGCACTACAAAGGCAGTTCTACTTTTTAGACACTTTCATATTTTCTCTAATCATAACTTGCTGATTCATGGTTCTCTATTGACTTTTGACAGATGGCCAGCCTGGCATATGTGTGCACTTTTCATACAATTACTTCTCTTGTGTCCCGCACAGCATGGATGCCCCCCACCTGCACGGAGAGCCAAATCTCAGAATGACCCCCCCCCCTTACCCTCAACCAGGGTAGAAGAGTATTGGATGGCCAGTAAGTGGCAGCTTTACCCAAGGCAACCAATCGGGTTCCATTCCTTTTAGTGTAGTCAGATCAATAAATAATTTCTAATTGGTTTCAATGACTTGCTGCACTCTGCACATTGCACTTTGCCAATGAAAATCAGGCCAATGTCTCGATTCTCAATCTGCAACATTACAGGCTTCTCATGTCCGTCTAGCACATCCAGAGAAACAAAAGTCCTATATTTTCTCTGATTGTAAAGCATTTGCACCCTGCTCCTTGCAGCGCCCTCCACTATCAAAATCTCTGAAATCACCGCTCTATTTTTAGATCCTAATATTTTTTTAGTTCTTAATGTTGCATTGGCGAGACCAAATCTCTGCCAATATTTTATTGTACACCTCCTCCCCAACACACTTCTCCCCCCCCCCCTTGTCAATCCCTCCCGTACTCCCCCACCCTTGTACCCCCCACCCCACCAGACATCAGCTAACCTGCAGAACAGACACAAGATTCTGGCATATCATTGTGTGGGTGTAAGAGGGGGGGGTAGGGCACTGACACACAGTACTTGCACACCCTGCACGCATCAAATCCCAATATATATGTATATATGCAGCAGTACAAGAGCATTAACATTTCAAAAGCTTTGCACCAGGAAGAGAAGCAGCAGATTGGCACCTAACAAAAATACAATTATTTGCAGCTCAGATAAAATGTGGGGCCAGGTATATAATTTGGATTGATGAGAAGCATGTATATTAAAACCTCTCTGGAGATGATGAAAGCGTTGGGATGTAATAAAAGGAAATAAGAAAAATGATAGGAAGAGATAGGGTGTTATTGAGGGCTATAAGGAGTTACTTATGGAGTGGCAGAACATTATAGAGATTAGTAATTGCAGAAGAGGCATAAAGGGTTGTAGAAAATACTCAGGCTTAAATCAGCGCCGCTGCATGCTGCAACCAAAGGACACTAAATTCTGATTGGATGTTATTAGTGGCATCCATGGTTTATTTATTAAAGCCCAACTCCAAGAATTGTAATTATAGCAGTAGAATTGTGTTCAAATGTTTTTGTCTTGGAATGTTCTTTTGATTTATTCCACCCATTTTATGTACTTTCTCTCTATGGAATCCCCTTTGCGCATCCTTTTACCAATACAAATCCCTTTTATTTTTTTTCTAAATATAAACACCTTTTAGATTATTTTTTCTCCTTACATAGATACAAAGTTACATAGTAGGCGAGGTTGAAAAAAGACACAAGTCCATCAAGTCCAACCTATGTGTGTGATTATATGTCAGTATTACATTATATATCCCGGTATGTTGTGGTCGTTCAGGTGCTGATCTAATGCCGTGTACACGCGACCGGACTTTTCGACAGCAAAGGTCCGATGGAACGAATCCGTCGGACAATTCGACTGTGTGTGGGCTTCATCGGACCTTTGCTGTCGAAAAATCAGACGGACTTTAGATTTAGAACATGCTTCGAATCTTTCCGAAGGACTCGAGTCCGCTCGAAAAATCTGTTTGTTTGTATGCTAGTCAGACGGACGAAAACCGACGCTAGGGCAGCTATTGGCTACCGACTATGAACTTCCTTGTTCTAGTCCGGTTGTACGTCATCACGTTCGAATCAGTCGGACTTTGGTGTGATCATGTGTAGGCAAGTCCGTTGCGTCAGAACTCCGTCGAAAGTCCGTCAAAAAGTCCTTCGGAGTTCAGTCCGTCAAAAGTCTGCTAGTGTGTACACAGCATAAAAGTTTCTTGAAACTATCGATGCCCCCCGCTGAGACCACCACCTGTGGAAGGGAATTCCACATCCTCGCTGCTCTTACAGTAAAGAACCCTCTACGTAGTTTAAGGTTAAATCTCTTTTCTTCTAATTTTAATGAGTGGCCACGAGTCTTGTTAAACTCCCTTCCACAAAAAAGTTTTATCCCTATTGTGGGGTCACCAGTACAGTATTTATAAATTGAAATCATATCCCCTCTCAAGCGTCTCTTCTCCAGAGAGAATAAGTTCAGTGCTCGCAACCTTTCCTCATAACTAAGATCCTCCAGACCCTTTATTAGCTTTGTTGCCCTTCTTTGTACTCAATCCATTTCCAGTACATCCTTCCTGAGGACTGGTGCTCTTCACTTCCTGCAGTCCCCACCTAGGCAATTACGTCACTAGGTGATCGCAAGGGTTCCTGGGATATCGACGTCCTGTATCCCAGGAGTCCTTGCGAATCGCCTACTACCAAAATCTTGCGTTGGCAACTTGTCAAGAAGAGGTGCGCAGAGGCATTACTGCGCATGCGCGAGATCGGGAGGAGCATGCTGGGGATCGGGAGGAGCATGCTGGGTAGCCAGCTGCATGGAAATCCCGGAACTGAAGACAGGAGGGCTTCAGATGCCCACAGCTAAAATGGAACCTGCCTGGTGGTCAGTCAGCAGCTACAGTATTTTGTAGCTGCTGAATTTATCATTTTTTGTTTAGAAACAAGAAGCTGAGGAAGCTGGAAATCACTGTAGCAGTTGGCTCTACTAGCGCTACTACAGTGATAGCCAATTCAGGTCCTGCTCGGGTTCTGTGTAAACAGCTCCCCCTCTACACATTGACACCGAGGGTTTGCTTGTTTGGCACTGCTGCCATTTATAGAGCGCCTTGTGTTTTTTTTCTCAGTGAATACAAAGCATTCTCTGTTTCGACAAAGTTGTGAGGAGGAGCGGTGGTGTCATGATCTTCACCTCATCCAATCAGAGAATGCTTTGTATTAATTGAAAAAATACAAAGCATTCTATGAAGGCAGAAGTGCTGAGGGAGCAACCCCCTGTGGTCAGTGTGCAGAGGGCAAGCTGCTTTCACAGAACCCAAGCAGGACCTGGAAAATCCCAGCACCAACTACTACAGTCAAAGAAATATCTATCAGCTTGCAAAATGCCATAAGGGCTCATGCATGCAGCTTCTACAGGCGTCTGAGTTTTTTTTTTCTCTTTATCTAAATGCCCCTCCATGTTAGCCTATGTGTTCATGCATACTATAGGTGTTTACAGGAGTATAGAGGCAAAAAAAAACACCAAAGTGGAGAGGAGCTTTTGAGCATAAAAAAACACTCAAAAGTGCCTGTTAGCAGTAGGCATGTTTATGCACGTTCGCCCGTTAATACATTCTAATGGCCAAAATAAATTAACATTCTGGCCAACAGAATGCCTTAACGCCAGATGTGTGAACGCACCTGAATACGTGCAAAAACTTGTTTTTTTCTGCTACCAAACTCCTGTAGGAGAAAAGATGTCATAGAGAACACAGTGTGCACGTGGCCTAATGGTGTCACTCACAATTATTTATGTACTATTCTGAATCATGGAGACAAGTGTCATACATCTTTGGCTTTTGCATTGGTCACATTAGTAGGGCAGAGCTAAGAAAAGAGATAAGAAAAGTGGTGGCATATCCTTCCATAAAAGAAGCCAGCAAATGATACAACTAGTAGTAGGGCTTGTTCACACAAGGAGATGCGTTCTAAAGTAGCCACTGGTGTGTGCACTGTGGAGTACACAGTGCTGATGAACTTTTTTTTTACAACTTTATAGCATTGTCACATTAAATGGCATTCCATTCATGTTTATTCACCACCATTAGTTGCAATGTGACGTAGTGGGTTGCGACAGGCTGTGGTGAAAAAAAGTTGTGCATGTTTACTTTAAATGAATATTATATTAATATAAAAGTAATGCAGAAAGAAGAAAAAAATGTGTGCATGTTTACTTTAAATGAATATTATATTAATATAAAAGTAATGCAGAAAGAAGAAAAAAATTTGTGCCCCTCACATTAAAGTATAACTAAAGACAAAACTTTTTTTTTAGTTTTGGATGGAGTGAAGAAGAGTTAGGACACCTGTCAAGTTTTATTGCTGTCTGTGTCCCCGTTGGGGAGATTCAGACTCTCTATTTGTCCTGTTTACAATTATCATTGAAAGTGAAAGTAGAAGAAAATCCCACGTTTTGGGTTGTCCTCAGAAAAATAATAGAAGGGAAATCTTCCTAGTTTTCATGACCTGGGGGTCCCCAGAGAAACTCCCTTAATTTGCTGAGATTTTCTCTCACTTCCTGTTTGGCTATTGGACAGGAAGTGAAGGAAATCTCTGCAATGCAATTACTCTATCCAAAAACGTTTTGCCTATAGTTCTACTTTAAAGTGGTTGTAAACCCACTTTGAAAAAAAAAAAACTAACACCTGCAAGACAAAGGCATAATGAGCTAGTATGCATAGCATAACTAACTCATTATGTAATACTCACCTGAGATAGAAGCCCTCGCTGCGGTGCCCGTAGACAGCACCGGCCGGTGACATCACTCCTGGGGGTAACTTCCGGGTATTGCGGCTCCGGCCGAGTGCATGAGCGTGGGAGCCGCCGGTTACGGCACACTCACTGAAGCAACGGCACGTACGTGCCATTGTTTCAGTTTGCTTCAGTGCGCATGTGCCGATGACGTCGGCACATGCAAATACAGGGGATATCTCCTAAACCGTGCAGATTTAGGAGATATCCTGGGTAGCTACAGGTAAGCCTTATTATAGGCTTACCTGTAGCAAAAAGTGGTCTGTAAGGGTTTACAACCACTTTAATAGTCAACGTAAAAGTGTCCTCTTGCATTGGTGGTGAGTATAGGTAGGAGATTAATTCACTATTGGTCACTGCTCAAGGAACCCTGAGGTTCCACAGAACCCTAGTTGAGAAAGGCTGTGGTTGAGGCCATCACCATTGCTAAAATTTCATAACTTTGTGACCTCTCTTTCTCCAGACTGTTAAAGGAGAAGTCCATCCTGAGTTCATTTGGCTGGGGAACTCCTATGGGTCACAGGAGTGCAATTCTGAAGTCTGAAGTCTGCTCTCTGCTGACATCACTGGAATCAGTCCAGGTACCGTGTCATCACGACAATGAAGTCTGGATCCGCCAGCTGCCTGGACTGATACCCATCTCAGCCTCTCAGAGAGCCGCTGAGGGACTGAGATGGCCGCTCCCCACCTCTCCACAGCTCAGCTCTCCAGTGAGCAAGGAGGAGCAGAGAGGAGAGCTGCTGACTGACAGGCAGCAGCTCTCTGCTCGGGGATCTGTGAGAACCGAGCCTATCGGCAGTGTTCGATGGCTCGGTTCTCAGTGTAGAGGCAGCGGGGGGACAGATGCAGCGACCGATGCTGCATCCACCTAAAAAAACATACTTCTCTTTGAACTGGACTATGAACATGTCCACACTGGTTAGATGTTGCTTGTGTCTTCATCTCCCGTAACGTTGCCTAAAGACCTACTCTTTCAGCTCCCAATGGCTTAAGCATATCAGGATGTCAGAACTCAATGCAATGCAATAAAAACGCAATTTGTTCCCAGTGCTGGAATTCCCTCTTTTAGCCTGAGTGGAGAGGACCATAAACATATAACTTATGAAAACGAATTTATTCGGGAAAGCCTATCCCACCTTCACCTAAAAATCTGTACTTCGGCCACCTCCATTGGATCATTTCCCATAGCTATTATCTTTTGTACTACTTCCCCCTCCCGATTTCAGTCTCCATAAGCAGGGCCCTCCTTTTCCTTCTGTATTGTACTGTATTGTAATTATTTATAAATACTTAGAACCCCCAAACATTATATATATATTTTTAGCAGAGAATCTAGAGAATAAAATGGCGATTGTTGCAATATTTTATGTCACATGGTATTTGTGCAGCGGTGTTTTAAACGCAACTTTTTGAGAAAAGGGACACTATCATGTGTCGAAACAGTATAGTTATCCCAATTTTTTTGTATAATGTGAAAGATGATGTTACGCCGAGTAAATAGAAACATGTCACGATTTATAATTAGTGGAATGGCGACAAACTACAGAACCTAAAAACCTCCATAGGCGACGCTTTAAATTTTTTTTCCGGTTACCAGGTTAGAGTTACAGAGGAGGTCTAGTGCTAGAATTATTGCTCTCGCTCTGATGATCGCGGAAATACCTCACGTGTGATTTGACCACCGCGTATATATGCGGGCGCGACTTCCGTATGCGTTTTCTTTGCTGCGCAAGCTTGCGGGGGACAGGGGCGCTTTAAAAAAAAATTTTTTTATTTATTTTATTTATTTTTATATTATTAAATTGTGTTTAAAAAAAAAAAAAAGTGATCACTTTTATTGCTGTCACAAGGAATGTAAACATCCCTTGTGACAGTAATAGGTGGTGACAGGTACTCTTTATGGAGGGTTTGGGGGTCTAAAAGACCTCCAATCCCTCCTTTGCACTTCAAAGTATTCAGATCGCCGAAAACGGCGATTCTGAATACTGTATATTTTTTTAAATCCGGCGCCATTGGCAGCCGAGTGAACAGGAAGTGACATTGTGACGTCGCTTCCATGTTTACATTCAGGAGACTGGAACAAAGCCGTTTCCAGCTTCTCGCCAGTCTGTCTTTAGCTGCCGGAAGTGGCGGATCGAGGATCGGGTCTCCCAGTGGGATGGTAGTCCCGGTCAGAGCGGCGGGAAGAGGGGGGGGGTGTCCCCTCCTGCTCCTCTGGGATAACAATCGAGCAGCTTTTGGCCGCATCGGTTGTTATCCCTAGAAAGCCGATCGCCCGCTCTAAAAAACGGTACCGGGATGATGCCATCATCCCGGTATAACCCCCGAAAGCCGAGGCCGCATATCTGCGTACGCTTGGCGGGAAGGGGTTAACACTGTGCAAACTGTTGGCACTATATAGATCCTATATACTAATAATAAGAGAAATCTTGATTTGAAGTGGTTACTCCAGCAGTACTTAATACCATATTGTTATTTTAAATCACTGAATACATGACTGGAATAATGTGTGGGGTTTTTTTTCTATTTGCCTGCTTTTCATACTGGTCTTGAGCCCACCTCCAGCCAAAATTGTATTATTTCATTATAGATGAAGTGTGGAAGGGGTCAGAGCAGTATTTCTCAACCAAGGCTCCATGAAACCCTAGGGTTCCTCCAGAGATTGGTAGAGGTTCATTGAGCAAGAACAATGTCTGCCTCTCGTAGAAGTAATCACTGACACCAATGATCCTTTTAGCTATCTGTATGACCACAAATGTAAGGAGTACAGTATTTTTCCCACTGACCACCACACTAATGTTCTGTAAATTGTAGATATAGTAATTATTAGCAAGGGGTTCCCTGAGCCAGGAAAGTTATTTTAAGGCTCCGTGCACACTGGACGTTTAAATAATGTTATAAATATGGCAGTAGCTTTGCAGTGAGTCTTTCAACGTTTTTTAACGTTTTTGCAATAGCGTTTATTAGCGTTTTTCCGCATTTATGTTTTTTAGGGTTTTTTTTTTTTCAATGTATCAAAAACGTTAAAAAATGCTGGGGCGTACTTTTTTTCTAATATATTCCAATTGGGATGTTGGCAACATATAGGTCACTTCAGTTGGACTTCTATAAATTAAAAAACGCTGGTGAGCCCCGTTTTTGAGCGTTTATCTTCGTTTATCAACGTTTATGAGCGTTTGGCGTTTTTTGTGGTCAGAAAAACTACTCCTGAACGTGATTTTATGGCGTTCAGTAAACAGCCTATAAACTCCACTGCTGTTAAACATCCAAAAAACGTCCATGTGTGCATGGACACATAGGATAACATAGAGGGGAGTTTATGGGCTGTTAAAAAAAAAACGCCCAAACTCCTAAAAATAGCCGTTTATGAGCTTCAGTGTGCATGGAGCCTAAGGGTACATCCATGTGAAAAAGTTTCAGAAAGGCTGGGATAGAGACATTTCTATTGCCTGTGTCACTTTTGGGGAGATTTCTCCTAAGCTTGTTGTCATTAAAGGAATGATGGGAAATTTCTCCAAGCACGACACTCTTTAAGAAGATAGGGGAAGTGTTAGTACCTTAGGCATTCCTTTTATTACTGTCCATGTCCTTCTGTTCCTGAGGATCACACACCCCTATTCCTTGCATGGGCCACACAGGGACAGGAAGTGAGTTAAAAGAGAAATTCAGGGTTTTATTTTTTTCAAAATCATACTTTCCTCAGTGGATACAGCATCTGTCCCCCGCCGGCTCGAAGACCGAGAATTGAGCAATCAAAGACCGCTGACCGCTCGGTTCTCACAGCTCTGTGAGCAGAGAGCTGCTGACTGTCGGTCACCGCTGTCTGCTCCCCCCCCCCCCTCGTGCTCACTGGGGGCAGCTCACTGAGAGGCTGAGCCAGGTGGTGGTCCAGGGTTGTGGGTGAGTCACAACTTGATTGTCTCAGTCTTGCCCCAGCCTGGATTGGCTCTGTGACGTCATGGGGGCTTCAGCCCGCTGTCTGCTGAAAACGGTTCTCCTGTGATCCATAGGAGAAGTACAGCCAAACAAGCTTTGGCTGTACTTCTCTTTTAAAATGTGTTAGGGCTCATTCACAATATCTCCGATGAACTGAATTGATCAAGACAGGCTCAATGCAATTCCCCTTACAAGACAATTGTCTGCACCACAACACTGTGTTAAGGTGGGTTGCAGGGTGTGGACTAAAAGTGCAAAAATCTTACATTTTTAAGCAGCGCAATCACCACACCATCACCTGAATGAAAAAAAAAAATGGCAACTGTCTATGCGTTGTTCAAAGCACCAACTCAACACAACAAACATTAGCCAGCGCTGGGACTTCAATGCTTATTAATCAAAGTGTTAAAGGTAAAAACAGAGCTTGCTGACTCTGATCAGGCAGCTCACATGAGCACATAAACACTTGCAAACATTACTGAGCCCTGATGAAGGGGAGTGTGTTTTGACCCCCCAAAATGCGTTGGATGTTTTGTGAATCATTAAAGCTCTTTTGACTCCTTTATGAATTTGGTCTAGGGCTCCTTCTGTAGCTTTAAGACTTCTACTGTATCTTTTAATTTTACAGCCAACTGTTCAGGTTCTTTTTTTTCTTCAAAAATATATTTCTTGAATCCAGCAAAACACTTGCAAACTTCTTTAGAACTTTTCAACCTAGTTTTTGCTTTTGATGCTTGCTGTCTTACACCTGAACAAAGTCTATATACAGCTAAGTGATGTAGATAGAGAAAGAGAGAGAGAGTTAGATAGACTTTAATTATATTGGTGATTTTCATCGTCAGCATCTAAGCCCTGGTTTGTGTTCATGATAAAATCCAAGGTGGTTTTGGCACCAATCCTGGCACATGATTGGCTGATAGTTTCAGAAAGGACTAGGATAATTTAGTGCTGTGCTTAAAGTAGAACTATAAGCATTTTTGTTTTGTTTTGGATAGAGTAAGGGAGGGTTATAACCCCTGTTGGTTTATTTTTTTTTTGCCATCTGTGCCCCATTGGGGAGATTTACCTTCACTTCCTGTTCCATAGCCGAAACAGGAAGTGACAGGAAATCCCTGCAAATTAAGGGAATCCATTGGAGAGCCCCAGGCCATCAGAACTAGTGTCCCCATTGGAAGATTTCCCCTCTTTTACTTTTCTGAGGACAACTCAAAATTATGAATTTTCTTTTACTTCCACTTTCAATGCTAATGGTAAACAAGACAAATAGAGAGAACGGATCTCCCCAATGGAGGCACAGATAGCAATACAATATGACAGGAGTTATAATCCCTCTCCACTCTATGCAATACTAAAGAAAAAGTTTTGCCTTTAGTTATACTTTAAGGTTAGAGATGTAACTTTTACATTTAAAGCAGAATTTCAGATATGGCATTTTTTACATAGTTACATCGGTCCAGCTTGGACTATTGTCAGTATGTATTTGTCAATGTAAATATGTTCCATGCTAAGCAGCTGCATTGTGAAGACAGGAAGTTAGGCGCTCAGCATGGACGCCATTCAATGAAGACTTGGCTTTTTCTCAATGAATATAAAGCATTCTCCAACTATACGAGGTAGAGAGGTGGCTCACGATCTCTACCTCGTTCAATCAGAGAACACTGTGCATTCATTGAGAAGATGCAAAGTGTTCTCCATATGGCAGCCATGCCAAACAGGGGACCTCATGTATTCAGTAAGGAGAAGGGAAGCTACAGTGATTTCCAGCTTCCATGGGTATCTCCATTATCTGCTGTGTGTGGAAGCAGAAATTTTTTGTTGCCACCAAAAATAATGTTTGTGGTCTCCTTTTTTGCTATTTAGAATATATCAGGTAAGGTCTAGTCCAGTGATGGTCAACCTTGGCACCCCAGATGTTTTGGAACTAACTTTCCCATGATGCTCATGCACTCTGCAGTGTAGTTGAACATCATGGCAAATGTAGTTCCAAAACATCTGGGGTGCCAAGGTTCACCATCACTGGTCTAGTCTATTCTTATTAGCACCAGATATGGCTAAAAATATGGTACTTGGCATCTGATTACTGTAATAAAAGTAGTTTAAGCATACATTTTAAGAAAGGAATAGGCAACATCTAGCATTTCGTCTTTAAAGAATGGCAGTAAATGTTTGAACTTTTCAAAAAGTAGTTGGCCACAGACTGACCAGGGCCATAATACTTGGAATAATATTTACCTCAGCAAACCTTTGATGAAGTAGTCGTTGACTTGGAGGCAGGAACCTAACCCCAACCCTATCCTCCCATCCTTCTCCAATATGTCTGCAGAACACTTTTCTGGAACCCTCTATAACTTCCCTCCTTTTTGCATTCTCCTATTCTGGTTCCCTATTTCTACTTTTTGCCAACTTTATATGAAAAACAGGACATTTCAAGGCATGTTTTCTCTAGCTCCCTATTTTGGTTCTGTTAGGGTCCACTAAAACTATTAACTGATATCCGAGACCTAAGGAACGTCTCAGTTCATAATCAATGGTCATCAATACATGTTTTACTTTTTGAGAAGTGTGATTCTGTAACAATGTCCATTAAGAACCTTGTTAACTGCACTGCCCTGATGTATCTTCAACAAAAAGTTTAACTCTACAGACATTGGCCAGCACATTTTACTTGAATTAATACACATTTTGCATTTTTATCTATTAATTTAGTGAATACATTGTAAATAAGTCTCAAGCTGGCCACACAAATAGAATTTTGTTCAAAAATGTTGATTTGATTTTCTATTGGTTGGTGGGGTCAAATCAACAATTGTTTATGACCACAGTGACAGGATGTTCAAGGCACAAAAGAATAGTGATGCACTGAAATTTCGACCGCCGAAAATTATCGTCCGGAAATAGGGTTTTCAGCATTGTGCCGAAAGGCCCCTTGCACACTGGGGCGGTAGGGGGCGTTGGCGGTAAAACAGCGCTATTTTTAGCGCTGTTTTACCGCGGTATTCGGCCGCTAGCGGTGCGGTTTTAACCCCCCCGCTGGCGGCCGAAAAAGGGTTAAAACCACTCGTACAGCGCGGCTATAGCCGTGGTATTGCCGCGGTATAGCCGCGCTGTCCCATTGATTGCAATGGGAAGGAGCGGTGAAGGAGCGGTGAATACACCGCTCCTTCACCGCTCCAAAGATGCGGCTTGCAGGAGATTTTTTCTTCTCCTGCCAGCGCACCGCTTCAGTGTGAAAGCCCTCGGCCATTAACACTGAACAAACAGCGGAGGCTGTTTAGGGGCGGTTTGCAGTCGCTATTTTTAGCGCAATAACGCCTGCAAACCGCCCCAGTGTGAAAGGGGCCAAAGAAAAAAAATGGCTGCTGAAAATGCCTGCGGTTTTGCCACGATTTTACCGTGCTTATGGTGTGTTTTTCATAGGTCATGTGACTCAAAAGATGCATCAAAAACACAACACGGGTGAATTTTTGATGTGTTCTTGTTGCATTTTCAATGGATTTCAATGGGGTGCATTTTTGGTGCAACTGTAATATAATACAATTATTTTATATATATATATATATATATATATATATATATATATATATATATATATATATATATATATTTTTTTTTTTTTTTTTTTTTTTTTTTTTTTAACAATCATCAATTTCAGTTTCGCCCCAGGTGCATCCTTAATTTTAGATTTTGGTTTTGGCACCAGAATTTTCATTTCAGTGCACCACTACAAAAGAAACCTGTTTAATACATCTGGGATTCCATTCAAGTAGCAGGTCTGAACAACATTTTAAAAGCATTTGGACAAAAGTAGTTCTGTGAACAATTTTTCTGAATTTCTGTACGAATGTTCAAACAAAATTCTACTGGTGTGTGGCCAGCTTCACCATAGTGCCATTGATATCAGTGATTTATCAACACTTTCTTAGGTATCCTGAATATGAAAGGCCATGTTGTATTGTTTGCATTTATAGCTAAACTTGGAATATGTTTATTTAAAGTAGAAGTCTGGGCTTTTACTAACTAAGCTTAAAGTAGAACTTTTTCAATTTGAATAGAGTAAAGGAAGGGTTACAACCCCTGTAAGGTTTATTTTTGTCATTTGAGTCCCATTGTGAAAATTTAGCTTCACTTCTTGTCTCACAGCCAAAACAGGAAGTGCGAGGAAATCCCTGCAAATTAAGAGAAATTCATGGGGGCCCCCAGGTCACCAGAACTAGTGTCCCCATTGGAAGATTTCCGCTCCTTTCTGAGGACAACCCAAAATTTGCATTTTTTTTTCTTCCACTTTTACTACAGTGGCGAAACAGAAGTGAACCAGGGCTCAATGCACTATGCTGGCTTAGATGACTAAGGGGCACAAGTGTTCTCATATGGACTTGTAGTGCTGAAGAAGAGACGTTGAAGGTCGAACTATGTCTGTTAGGTTATTAGAATGAACAGGACGATTAGACACTATGGGGTGGATTTACTAAAGGCAAAGCTGTGCACTTTGCAAGGGCAGTTGCTCCAGAGCTTAGTAAATAAGGGAATCTCTGCTGAATTCCATCATCCAATCATGTGCAAGCAATGCTGTTTTTTTATTTTCCTTGCATGTGATTGGGTATTCTTTGTAAAGTAAACCATCACCCCATTTACTAAGCTCCAGAGCAACTGTAGTTGCAAAAGTGCAGTCTATTTGCATTTACTAAATCAAACCTTATGTGTCTATTGGACTGCAAATTTAAACTCATTTCACAGCTGCTAGTAAAAAGTGGAGGTAGGACAATAAATATGGAGACTGGTAGAACAATCTCTGTCTGGCTGAATACCATTTTCTGTGATTTCATTTGGGATTTAAGTGTCACTACAATGACACCGGCAATGTTACTAGCCTTAAAGTAGGAGTAAACCCTCCTATCACTTTCAGCCAAGGAAGCTGCCATCTTGGCTTCTGTTTAATCTTCAACTGTCATGATGTTGCACATGTGATCAGTTATGACACCAGCCATTGGATGGTTTGATAGTTTGGTTGAGAGCACAACCAATGTGACAGTTAGCATTGCCAGCATGCCAAGTAATGCCATCCCAGTAAATGTTTTTTGAAACTGTTAAATCGATGGGTTTACTTCCACTTTAAGGATGTGGACACCATTCTGGGTGTAGGGTAAATGGGCACACACTATATACTGTATTTGGAGAAGCGTCCAAATATTTTTTTTTTGTAATGGATTTTCTTCTTTGCCTTGAATTACACTTTAAACAACACATGTCATAAGAGAAATACCTGTATGTGGGGTGACATTGCTGAACTCTTTCTGCCTGGCTGCCTCTAGTTTCAATACTTTCTTAGCTAGATAAACTAAGATTGGCAGTTGTTGATGAATGTGAATTGTCTCACATCTTATTTTGGCGCATCCCATGTCAAGCAACCATTTCCGTTGCAGCCCATATACAATAAAACCTTGGTTTGAGAGCGTTTTGCAAGACAAGCTACATTTTTAAAGTGGAGGGCCACCCTGAAAAAAAAAAAATCACCAAAAATCCTAAAAAAAAATTTAAACTTACCTAAACAGTCTAGGCAGTCTTCCTAATCTGTCTCTTCCTATTCCGCGGCGTGTTCTTCTCCTCAGTGAGCGGCCCCGTTGTCTTCTGGGAACTGTGTGTGTTCCCAGAACACCACGGGGCCATTCACAGAACGGAGTGCCGCGCCGCTCGTGCGTGCGCAGTAGGAAACTGGCAGTGAAGCCGCAAGGCTCCACTGCTTGTTTCCCTTACTTAGGATGGCGGTGCCGGGACCCGAGAGCCGAGGGACGGGTCTGCCTCAGGCGGCCCGACATCGCGGGCACCCAGGACAGGTAAGTACTTATTTAAAGTCAGCAGCTACAGTGTTAGTAGCTGCTGACTTTTAAATTTTTTTTTTTTAGGACGGAATCCTGCTTTAAATAAATTCTGACTTGATATACAAGTAGCGTCATGTCACAACTGGGTATAAAAGAGAAGAGAGGCACCTCTAAGTGTAGCAATATGGTTGCATTTAATGAAGGTACAACATTTAGCAAAACTTATTGCTACACTTAGGGCACTTTCACACTGGAGCGCTGGGGCGTCGACGGTAAAGCGCCGCCATTTTTTGCAGCGGTTTACCGTAGTTTTAGCAGCACTTTTTGGCCGCTAGCGGGGCGCTTTTAACCGGTGGTGATGGCGGCCGTTAAAAGCGATGCCCATCGATTTTAGCACTCTGGCTTTCACACTGGAGTCAGAGGAGAGGCTCTTTACCCGCGCTTTGCAGGTGCTATTTTTAGTGCTATGGTGCCAGTAAAGCACCTCAGTGTGAAAATAGCCTAAGAGCCCTTTCACACTGCCAGCACCTGCTAGCTTTAGCGAAGCTTTACCGTAGTCTTTGCGGCACTTTTCAGGCGCTAGCGGTGCGCTTGGAAACCCCCGCCATTAATTTGATTTCACTTGGCAGGGGCGCTTTAGGAGCGCTCCTAAAGCGCCTCAAAGAAGCTGCTTGCAGGCTTTCACACTGAGATTGCCGATGAGGCTTTTTTCAGGCGCTTTACAGGTGCTATTTTTAGCGCTAAAGCGCCTGAAAAACGCCTCTCCTCTCACTCCAAAAGGGGTCTAAGGCTACTGGAAACCGCCTGTAAAACGCCTCTCCTCTCACTCCAGTGTGAAAGCCACAGTGCTTTCACACTGAAACGGTAGGACGCTAAAAAAATTCCTGCTGCGCAGCATCTTTGAGGCACTGTAGGCAGTGTATACACCGCTCCTAAAGCGCCCCTGCTCATTGAAATCAATGGGCAGAGCCACCGAAGCGCTGGCAAAGTGCCGCTGCAACGGCGCTTTTAACCCTTTTTCTGACGCTAGCGGGGGTTAAAAGTGTCCTGCTAGCAGCCAAAAAGCGCTGTTAAAATGACGTTAACGCGCCGCTAAAAATAGCAGCGCTTTACCGCTGACACCCCAGTGCCTCAGCGTGAAAGAGCATTTAGAGGCGCCTCTTTTCTCTTTTATACTCTGTAGCTCCTGCTGGATTTTGCTTCTAATCCCCTTGTGGAGGCTTCCATTTGTGGATGGACATTTTAGGGTTGCACAACCTATCGCATTGCTATAATCTTTTTATATGGACTATGAACTGAAGGACCTATAAATAAATGGTTGTGGAACAAATCATTGACTTTCCATTATTTCTTATGGGGAAATTTGCTTTGATATACAAGTGCTTTGGATTACAAGCATGTTTCTGGAACAAATTATGCTCGCAATCCAAGGTACTATTGTAGTTTATTTGGCGCATAGTGGATTGTGTAACTGTCTTGGGCCATCAGCTTCTGGGGACACTACTGCACGCCTCTACTGCGCCAAATGTTGGTGAACTCATTTTCTGTACCATTATTTGTTTGGTACAGATTGTGAGAAGTTTGAGAAATTTCACACTTGTGTTTTTTTTTTTTTTACTATTGCCGCGCTAGTCGCATCTTTCTTTTCAAAAACTTCAACTTGATCTTTTATTTGGCACATCCAAAAAAGCAGGTTTCCATGTGCCAAATATTTAGCACTCCACAGTTTGTCTGGCCTTCTGTGTGGCCTGGAAGAAGCATGCAGTCAGTGACATCAGAACTGATCTCCATACTTGTTTTAGGTAAGTGACTTTGAAAGTATTGGAGCCAATGGATAGATAGGAGAGCCAGTCAGGCTAAAGAAGAGGTCAGTAGTGGTCATCTGTTATCATTATAATACAGGATTTATATAGCACCAACAGTCTGCGCAGCGCTTTACAAAGTTAGGTCAGACAGTACAGTTGCAATACAATTCAATACAGGAGGAATCAGAGGGCCCTGCTCGTTAGCAGGGCTGGTGCAAGGATTTTTGACACCCTAGGCGAAACCTCATTTTGCCGCCCTCCCTTGGCTCCACCCCCTCTTCCCTGCCCATATAAACCCCACCTTTTTAATCAAGTGCCCATCAATTCATCCCACCAGCACCCATCAAATGCAGCCTCACCAGAGCCCATCAATGCAGCCTACCAGAGCCCATCAAATGCAGCCTCACCAGCACCCATCAATGCAACATCACCAGCGCCCATGAATGCAGCCTCACCAGCACCCATCAATACAGCCTCAACAGCGCCCATCAATGCAGCCTTACCAGCACCCATCATATGCGTGCGGACTAAACCCCTTTTTTAACGCTTACTGTTAGATAGGTCAATTTGGTTGTCTGCAAGCTGGTGGTAAGTAGACTTTGGCTTTTTCCTGGGCATTCCCCAGACACTTGTTGGTACCTTTTTTTAGCCTCCCAATGCTGCTTACTGCGATAGCCAGCTATAAATGAGAGTGGTGGCAAGTTTTTGTTATCACGTGAGTGTTTGTATTGGTCCAGCAGCGCACCAACACCTTTGCAGCCATTGTGCTATTGCTGGGTGTTTGGTGTGCTCCTGTACCTTTAAGGAGGGGTGGGCTCCCCTCCAGTCCACCTGCTCTCATTTATCCATTAAACGCATGTGCCTCCACTGTGGGGACACTCATAGTTTAGTGTTAGGACCACAGATACAAGGGTGCCGTGACGTGGCTCTGTGGCTCACGCATGAGTTTGCAAATGCGTGCGGACTAAACCCCTTTTTTAACGCTTACTGTTAGATAGGTCAATTTGGTTGTCTGCAAGCTGGTGGTAAGTAGACTTTGGCTTTTTCCTGGGCATTCCCCAGACACTTGTTGGTACCCATCAAATGCAGCCTCACCAGTGCCCATCAATGCAGCCTACCAGCGCCCATCGATGCAGCCTCACCAGCACCCATCAATGCAGCCCCACCAGAGCCCATCAATGCAGCCTACCAGCACCCATCAATGCAGCCTCATCAGCACCCATCAAATGCAGCCTCACCAGAGCCCATCAAATGCAGCCTCACCAGCACCCATCAATGCAGCATCACCAGTGCCCATCAATGCAGCCTACCAGCGCCCAATGCAGCCTCACCAGCACTCATCAATACAGCCTCAACAGCACCCATCAAATGCAGCCTCACCAGCGCCAATCAATGCAGCCTCACCAGCGACCATCAATGCAGCCTCACCAGCGCCCATCAATGCAGCCTCACCAGTGCCCATCAAATGCAGCCTCACCAGCGCCCATCAAATGTAGCCTCACCAGCACCCATCAAATGCAGTCTACCAGTGCCCATCAATGAAAATGGGCACTGCGCCTCTGACACTATGTGCGAATGGAGCGGCGACTGCCTGCTGATGCTGAGACTTAGTTGCTTGCTTCAGAGAGAAGAGAGTAGGAGCACCAGTGGCCGGGCGCCCTAGGCGGCTGCCTAGTTTGCCTTGTGGTAGCAACAGACCTGCTCATTAGAGCTTACAATCTAAAAGGGAGGGTCAAGTGATACAAAAGGTAATACCTGGGGGGGGGGGGGATGGGGTGAGCTGCAGTGTTAATTTTGTCGACTAAATTAATACTATTTTAGTTGACTAAACTACAACAAAAACAATTCAGATAACTAAAATACGACAAAAACTAAAATTGAATTTTATTCAAAAGACTATGACTAAAAGTAAATTGAATTTTTATCACAATGGCTAAATTGTGTCTGAAGTGCATGTTTAAACCTTAAAGATTAACTGTAGTCTGCTCACATAATTTGTAATAAAAACATTTTTGCCATTCTGAAGCTTCCCTCCAACCACTTTGCGTATTATGTTATATATACTGTGATTCTGTACTTGCCAACTATGCTGCAGAAATCTCCCTCCACTGAGTCTGGCTGCATCCATTTTAACTGTGGGCAGTAGAAGCTGCTGCCTGTTCACTTCCTGGATTTACACAAACACACATAGGCACGCCTCCAGCTCTGCAGCTCTCATTGGCCCTCTTATGACTCACACACACCCCCCCCCCCCTTCCTGGCAAACTCTCACAAGAGTGAGGGAGAGAGCTGTGCATGATGTCATAATCCTAGGCTAATGACCAGACAAGAAACAGGAAGTGGGCTGTATAAGGTATTTACTGGCAGAAAAAAACATGTTTTTCTATCCAAAGTTAAAACAACAACAAGGGCAGAAGATTTAATAGATGGAAAGTTGAAAAAAATGACTGAAGGTCCGCTTTAATGCCATAAATAATAAACATGTTTTTAGATTTTTTTACTCCAGGAGTATATAATGTTTGGGAGTTCTAAATAAATAATACATTAAAATGTAACTAAACCCATTCGATTTTAGTCAACTAAAATATGACTAAAATGGCATTTTAGTCAAAAGACTATGACTAAAACTAAATTGAAATTTGATGTTAAAATTAACACTGATCGCCCTCGACGCGCCGTCACATTTTCTCCTGTTGATTGGCTCTTACTCCTCTCCCCTTCTACTCCTCCCCTCTAACCTACATCTACCCCCCTCCACTCCCCTCCACAGTATGGCCCTCTACGACAACCGGAGAGACCCTCCGACTTAAGCGCCTTTAGGCCTATTTGCTAAAGGGCCCGTCCGTTGGGGTGTTCCAGTTAGGCTCCCAAAACCTTTATCTTTGAGTTAGGCTCTAGGCCAGACTGTAGAGAATGTTACTCTATGGGTGTTTGGGGGGGATCCTCCAGGCACAGTGTGTTTTCCCTTTAGGGGTGCCAGAGGAGCCTCACCAGGTTCCCGGATACTAAATCCTTTCAGAAAGAGTATGTTACAGAGAAGATGGAGCTTCTGCATTTGGGTTACTATATTGCCTATATAGTCTCAACGGTTACTATATTGCCTATATAGTCTCAATGGATGTATTGTTAATTCGTATTTTCTTGTGCTGTACAAATAGAATAAAAAAAAATTTGAAAGAAAATTAACACTGATGAGCTGATGGCAGGGGCGTTGCTAGGGGGTGGCTTTTGGGGCTATAGCCCCGAATCTGAGGCCAATAGCCCCGAGTCTCTGCAGGGGTCCCCAAGGGGAGGGGAGGCTCTCTGGGGACCCTTATGTAAGTGGGGGGGCTCTCTGGGGACCCTGATGTAAGGGAGAGGCTCTCTGGGGACCCTGATTTTAAGGCCTAGGCTTTCTAGGGACCCAGATTTAGGGGGAGGCTCTCTGGGGACCCTAATGTAAGGGGGCCTCTCTGGGAACCCTGATGTAAGTGGGGGGGCCCTCTGGGTACCCTGATGGAAGGGGGAGGCTCTCTGAGGACTCTGATGTAAGGGGGGCTCTCTGGGGACCCTGATGTAAGCGGGGGGCTCTCTGGGGATATATATACACCCACACGTATATTACTGTATATACATGTGTATGCCCGCCCAAGCGTATGACTTTCTTTACTACACTGCTATGGGCTCTAGCCCCAGATCTTTTGTAGACCTAGCAACGCCCCTGGCTGATGGAGAAAATAAAAGTACAGATGTGGAGGCAAGCTAGGCTTCTCTGAACAGAAAGGTTTTCAGAGATCACCTAAAAGTGGATAGAGTTGGAGATAGTCTGACAGATTAGGGTAGGGAATTCCAGACGATGGGAAAGGCTCGAGAGAAGTCCTGGAGGCGAGCATGTGAGGAGATGACAAGGGAACTACTGAGGACGAGGTCTTGGGAGGAACGAAGAGAACGATTTGGTTGGTATTTTGAGACCAGTTTAGTGATGTGGGGGGCAGAGTTGTGGATGGCTTTGTAAGTTGTTATTAGTATTTTAAATTTAATTTGTTGGGTGAGCGGGAGTAAATGGAGGGATTGGCAGAGAGGAGTAGCAGAAGCTGAGCTGTTTCTGTCAGCAGCATTCATGATGGACTGAATAGGGGATTTAAAGGTAAGCCAATGAGGAGGCTGTAGTCAAGAGATAAACAGGCAGTTATTTAGGAGCCTTGTAGTGTCATTTGGTTAGGAAGGGGCACATTTTGGAGATGTTTTCTTTATAGCTGAAATCTAGGTAGACAGTTAAATTGATATTTGAAGGACAAATGTCTTGTTTGCCAAAGTTTTTTTTATATCCTTTGCAGCTGGTTTTATGGCCTAGGCACCACTACCAGACTACACAGCCATGTCCTTGTCTTCCACTGCAGCAACAACCTCCCAGCTTCGTGACTGGACAACGATGGAATCAGAATTCTGGTCACTCTGTAATGCACACAGTGGCTGCGCACTATTGCAGGGTGTAAGGGGTTAAAGCAGATGGCAAGGAGGCAATACAATGCTTCCTCACTGCCTGTCAAATGCGCCCTGAACCACTGAAGATATCAAGCCAGCGTAGACTGCCCCTTTAACCAATTAGTCTCAGTTCACACTCAGGCATCTGCATTTCCATTTCATTATTTATGTATTTGCATGCCTTTTTCATGGGCTTCTATTGAAGACTAAAGCCTTGTACACGCGATCGGATTTTCCGCAGACAAAACCTCTGACTTTTGTCCGAAGGTGTGTGCCTGGATTTTGTCTTGCATACAAACGGCAAGGAATTGTCGGCCAACAAACACGAACGTAGTGACATACTACGTGGTTTTTCCGCACTTTACTGCCACCCTTTGGGCTCCTTCTGCTAATTTCGTGTTAGTAGAAGTTTGGTGAGTGTTGATTTGCACTTTTCATTTCGCGCTTTTCATTTAGCGCTTTTCAGTTTGCGCTTTTCATTTCGCGCTTTTCATTTAGCGCTTTTCAGTTTGCGCTTTTCATTTAGCGCTTTTCAGTTTGCGCTTTTCATTTCGTGCTTTTCAGTTCATTTCTGAACGGCCGTTCGTCAACCAGACATGTTGCGGAATCGGAGGAGATAACGTGTTATTTATTATTGGCCTTGGAACTATTGCTTTGACCCAAGTCGAGATGGGGCTCAGGTAATTGTTGGGGGGCTGTTGCGCACAGAAGGTTTTTTATTTTGATGCATAGAATGCATTAAGATGAAAAAAAACCTTCTGCCTTTAGAACCACTTTAAATGAATAGGAATTTAAAAAAAAATTGAAACCACTAACGTAAAATAACTTTTACTGAAAGTAACACACAAAATTTGAACAGAAAATAAAATGAAATATATTTAAAATTAAAAAACATAAATATGCTGCACAGTAATTAAATATAAAAAAAACAGGCAAAACATAGAATGGCAAAGAGCCTCTATGTTTCTGTAGACGTAGTTTAATTTTTATTAATTATTGTGCAATACAGTAGTAATAAATAGAACTACCCAACAGAATGGCGAAAGGCCTCTAATCTGTTTCATGTAAATGTATTTTCTCTTTAATTACAGTTACTGTGCAAAACAGTAATAAATAAAACCAACCAACAGAATGGCAGAAGGCCGTTATTCTGTTTCATGTAAACATATTTCAACTTTAATTAAAAATTATTGTGCAAAATAGTATATAGTATTCAGTATATAGTATAGTATGGTATATAAAGTAACTCTAAAATATTTCCAAACCACAGACATGATCCGCCTTTGCTGGTAGCGTAGTGGTATGTTAAGATTCACAGCTAGAGTGGGAGTTGGGGGGGGGGAAAGTACTAATCAATTTCAAACTAAACCCAGCTATAAATTAAAAAAAAGGGGGGGGGGGGAGTGACTAATTTTTATTTTTTTCATATTTACTAATAAATTACCTCCACCTCCAGCTCTAACCTCGGCAGTCCTTTTAACTGATTAGGGAAGGGTCTGGTGGGCAGAGGTCACGGCGGTATCATACAAAAATAGTCAGGCCATTGAGGGCGGCACTGGAGCAGAGTGATGACCGTGGAGACAGAGCGATGTCCGCGGAGGCTGCGTATTACGACATGGCAAAGTCCGTAATACGCACGAGGTAAGCTAATCTTTTCAGCCGTTGTTGGCAACTTTTTTTTCCTATTGGCAAAACGCCGATAACCCTATTTTCACCCGATACTTTTTGGTGCATTACTATTATAAACTTGATAGAAACTGATCAGTGCTAATACTAAAAACTGAATGTAAGAATCATGAAATGAGCAGCGACATTTTATCATACAAGCTCGTAGCTTAGGTCTACCAAGGGTCGGCACAGAAATAAATGTAAAAAAACGATATGTAAAATTCAGATAACACATAGACTACCAGATTGGCATATACTACACGTTCCAGCACTCAGCCATCCAGTAGGAGAGCCTTAGGCTTATGGGTTGTCTTTGTTACATTTAGGCTATGCAGGAAACAGAGGTGTCTCAAGGCTCAGACAGGTCATAGACGGTTGGCGGTATACTCTGTACAGGTTATATCTACCATCTCTATGCACACAACATTTATAAGCTAGATAGAAACGCATCAGTGCTAATTGCATGCAAGGTTCAATAAAGGAGCAGTGATGTTTTATCATACAATCTCGTAGCTTGGGTCTACCGGGGTGGGGTATTTTAATAGTATATATGGTTCACGAAATGAGAAGTGGTATTTTATCATACAATCTCATCTCAAGCTTAGATATAAGGAGGGTTGGGCATTTTAATGGGTATGGAAATAAATAAAGAAAACTCTATACAGATACTCCTCGTTTAACGACTTATCTGTTTAACGACCGCTCGGACTTATGACCAGCTCTCCCCACCCGAACGACGCGCTGTACATCACTGTATTGTACAGGACAGTACAGAATTTTCGTTTGTGTTCTGTACTTATGCAAATTAAAACAACGTTATTGAACTGGAGTTTTGTGTTTAGACCTTTTTTTCACAATACAGTACAGTACAGTAGTTAAGAATGCTTAAAATATTGATTACTTGTGGCTCCTCGTCTAACGACCAATTTGTTTAATGACCTGGTCGTTGGAACGGAACCTGGTCGTTAGGTGAGGAGAGCCTATATGTAAAACTCGAATAAAACGTAGACTACCCGATTAGGATCTACTACAAGTTCCAGCCCTCAGCAGTTCCAAAGGAGAGTCATAGGCTCACGGATTGTCTATGTTACATTTCTGAGGCTACAGAGGACAGAAGTGTCTCCAGGCTCAGACAGGTCAACGAGGGTTGGCAGTATACTCTATACAGGTTATAGCTACCATTTCTATGAACTCAAACATTATAAACTAGATAAAAACTCATCTGTGCTAATTGTATGCAAGGTTCATTAAAGGAGCAGTGATATTTTATCATACAACCTCGTAGCTTGGGTCTACCGGGGTTGGGCGTTTTAATGGCTATGGAAAAAAAAAAAAATTAAAAAAAAAAGACATGTAATAACAGGTAGACTACCAGACTGCGATATATACTACCAGTTCCAGCACTCAGCCATCTGCCAGGAGAGCCATCAGCTCATGGATTGTCCATGTTACATTTCTGAGGCTATGTAGGAAAAAAAAGTGTCTCCAGGCTCAGGTAGGTCACAGACAGTTGGCGGTATACTCCGTACAGGTTATATCTACCATTTCTTTGAACACAAACATTAAGAACTAGATAGAAACTCATTAGTGCTAATAATAAAAAGGGTATATGGTTCATGAAATGAGAAGTGATATTTTATCATACAATCTCGTAGTTTAGATCTAACGAGGGTTGGGCATTTTAATCGGTATGGAATAAATAAAGAAAACGCTTATATGTAAAACTCGAATAACACGTAGACTACCAGATTAGGATCTACTACAAGTTCCAGCACTCAGCAGTTCCAAAGGGGAGCCAAAGGCTCATGGATTGTCTATGTTACATTTCTGAGGCTAAAGAGGACAGAAGTGTCTCCAGGCTCAGACAGGTCAACGAGGGTTGGCAGTATACTCTATACAGGTTATAGGTACCATTTCTATGAACGCAAAGTCGCAAACATTATAAACTAGATAGAAACTCATCAGTGCTAATTGCATGCAAGGTTCATTAAAGGAGCAGTGATATTTTATCATACAACCTCGTAGCTTGGGTCTACCCGGGTTGGGCATTTTAATGGGTATGGAAATAAAAAAATAAAATAAATAAAAGCTACATATAAGACTCCGATAACACATAGACTACCAGACTTGGATATATACTACAAGTACCAGCATTCAGCCATCTGACAGGAGACCCATAGGCTCATAGATTGTCTATGTTACGTTTGAGGCTATGTAGGAGACAGAAGTGTCTCCAGGCTCAGACAGGTCGTAGACAGTTGGCGGTATACTCTATACAGGTTATATCTACCATTTCTTTGAACACAAACATTAAAAACTAGATAGAAACTCATCAGTGCTAGTGTTAAAAAGAGTATGTATCGTTCATGAAATGAGAAGTGATATTTTATTATACAATCTTGTAGCTTAGGTCTAACGAGGGTTGGGCAATTTAATGGGTATGGAAATAAGAAAAAATGCTATATGTAAAACTCGAATAACATGTACGCTATCCGATTAGGATCTACTACAAGTTCCAGCACTCAGCAGTTCCAAAGTGGAGCCATAGGCTCATGGATTGTCTATGTTACTTTTCTGAGGCTGTAGGAAACAAAAGTGGCTCAGACAGGTCACAGACGGTTGACGTTATACTCTATACAGGTTATATCTACCATTTCTATGAACTCAAACATTATAAACTAGATAGAAACTCATCAGTGCTAATTGCATGCAAGGTTCATTAAAGGAGCAGTGATATTTTATCATACAATCTTGTAACTTGGGTCTACTAGACAGGTCACAGACGGTTGGCAGTATACTCTATACAGGTTAAATCTACCATTTCTATGAACTCAAACATTATAAACTAAATAGAAACTCATCAGTGCTAATTGCATGCAAGGTTCATTAAAGGAGCAGTGATGTTTTATCATACAATCTCGTAGCTTGGGTCTACCGGGGTGGAGCATTTTAATGGGTATGGAAATAAAAAAATGAAATAAAAAAAAGCTATATGTAAGACTCAGACAACACGTAGACTACCGGACTGAGATATATACTACAAGTTCCAGCATTCAGCCATCAGGAGAGCTGTCGGCTCATGGATTGTCTATGTTACATATCTGAGGCTATGTAGGAGACAGAAGTGTGTCTCCAGGCTCAGACAGGTCACAGACGGTTCGCAGTATACTCTATACAGGTTATATCTACCATTTCTATGAACACAAAAATTTTAAACTAGATAGAAACTCATCAGTGCTAATGTTAAAAATTGCATGTAAGGTTCATGAAATGAGCAGTGATATTTTATTATACAATCTCAAAGCTTAGGTCTACCGAGGTCGGGCATATTAATGGGTATGGAAATAAATGTAGCTGTAAAGACTCAAATAACACGTAGACGTAGACTACCAGGTTGGGATATACTACAAGTTCCAGCACTGAGCTATCTGCCAGGAGAGCTAAAGACTGGTAGATTATCTATGTTACATTTCTTAGGCTATGTAGGAAACAGAAGTGTGTCTCCAGGCTCAGACAGGTCACAGACGGTTCGCGGTTTGCTCTATACAGGTATTACATCTACCGCATCTATCAGCGCAGAACCCATTACAAAATATATATATATTGTTATTGCTTTAGAATGACTTTTATCATAGAGCGACGTAGGACAGCTCCACTAATAAACCTATATCTCTGTTATTTCTAGCATGTTTAGGCATCAGAAAAAGGGGAAGATTCATCTAATAATTCATCCAATACTTGCATAATATTATAAAGACTTTATTCTACTTGAAAGGGGCCCAGCAACATTTGCATTTTATAATAAAAACGGTTACTAGAACAAACAGTCAGAAGGAAATGCAGAGGGGCACTGGGATGCATAACCCTCTGCATGCACTTAATCATACTGCTGTTGCACCAGATCATCCTAGAGAGCTGTGCAGGGGGTACGTGGGTGCCTGTTATCTCATCCATACATAATACTAGTTGCAGGCACACTTTAGGATAGATTATAGCACAGCTTAGAGCCACTCGAAGGGAGAAGCATGGCATGCAGCAATGAAAGGGTGTCTACTGAATGGTCACATGGGGCTCCATCTCTCCAGATGTGCAGAGGGAATTAAGGACAGTATGTGCTCACGATGCCCACAATGAACATTAAGCCCTTATTTCAGCCTTTCTCAACCCCTTTAACCCTTGAAATAATATTTAGGTCTCAGGGAACCCCTGCTAAAAGCTATTCTTCAGGGGATCAGTGGGAGGAATGCCACCTACACTGATAGTAGGACGAATACCCCCTTACAGTGTTGGCACCCTTAGCTAGAAAGATCTTTGATGTCGTGCGGCTGGCTCTGCCAAGTGGTGTTGCTCCTGGAACTATGCAGGCACCATCACATGGAGGTCAACAGGTTAAGGAACGCTTGGAACCTATGGGATAACCTTAAGGTTTCACAGAACCCTGGTTAAGAATAGTTGTTCTATTTGCAACATATTGCTGCAGAGTTCCAGTACAATTAGGTGGTAATAGCAGACTTTCTCAACATTTTTAATGTGGAGGAACCCTTAAAGACCTTTCAAGTCACAGGGAACCCTTGCCAATAGTTACTCGCAGTAAATTAGCATGGCGGTCAGTGAGAAGAATACTTATTACACTGGGGCTTAGTGAAAAGAATGTTACCTTACAGATAGCTAAAAAATATTGGTGCAACCGGTTCCATGTCGAGAGGTGGAAAATACTTATTGCTCAAGGAACTCCTAGCAACCCTTGGAGTAACCCTAGGGCTCCATAGAACCCTGGTTGAGAAACGCTGGTCTATTGCTGCAGAGTTTTGGTACAGCCTTTTTTTTTACCTTTTTAATGTGGAGAAATCCTTAAAATATCTTTCAGTTCTTAGGGTTCCCTTGCCAATGATCACCATATCTACAGGGAACCCCTGATAATAATCACTGTATCTACAGCTCAGAATACATTAGCACGGTGGTCACGATGCCTCTTACATTGGTGCTTAGTGTAATAAAATGCTACTTTACAGATAGCTAAAATATTATTGGTGCGACCGGTTCCATATCTAAGAAGCAGAAATTGCTCGATGAACTGATGGCAATGTCTGGAGTGATCCCAGAGTTCCATGGAACCCTGGTTGAGAAAGGTTGCTCTATATGCATCATATTGCTGCAGAGTTCCAGTACAATCAGATGTTTATAGCAATCCTTTTAAAGACTTTTAACACGGAGGAACCCTTGAAATACCTTACGGGTCACAGGGAACCCCCACCAACAATGACTCTATCTAGCATGATACTTCATGGAAAGAATGCTACCATACAGAGTTAAAAAAATTGCTTGGTGTCACCAGTTCCATATCTAAAAGGTTGAAATTACTCAATGCTCAGGAAACCCCTAGCTACCTTTGGAAGAACCCAAGACCTCAACTGAAACCCCTAGCAACCTTTTGGAAGAACCGAAGACCTCCACAGAACCCTGGATTGAGAAAGGCTGCTCTATGTGCACCATATTGCTGCACAGTTCAGTACAATCAGGTGGTTTTAGTATACAGAGGGGGTGCAGTGACAGATCCACACACACAAGCTGGCTTTCCCTTCCAAATCCCAGATCCTTCTTCCATGTGCACCATGCATAAGAAGTGCCGACACTGAGAACTGCTGACTAATGGCAGTCAGGTGTGTCAGTGCTGCATATGTGTTGGATAGTACACAGGACACATGACATGGCACGTTGCTGTTAGATCTGGCACTTAGATCATCTCTGAAACTCTTTGCGGTATCTGGGCTTGTCCTGTGCCATGGCATCTCACCGGACCCAAAATCTTTCTATAGCCCTATTTTAGCCAAACTAGAATAAGGGTGCCTAGGTTACCATTCACTGGCTGCTCATTAAAAAAAAATAAATAAATAAAACATTCCAACACTTAAAGAACATTAATAGATGGATAAATTGAACATACAGGTAATCAGTTACTATAGGGAGCCTTCCCTGAACAAACATTTCAGCTGAACTTGGGATTGTCCCTGAAAAATCAGAGACTGGCGGCAACTAGTCCTATGCTCCTACTGTCCATTGCACTATATGCAGGCAAGTATACACTCCTACTGCCCATTGCACTATATGTCAGCATGCATGCACTCATACTACCCATTGCATTATATGCAAGCAAGCATACACTGATACTACCCATTGCACTATATGTCAGCATGCATGCACTCATACTACCTACTGCACTATATGCAAACAAGCATACACTCCTACTGCCCATTGCACTATATGTCAGCATGCATGCACTCATACTACCCATTGCACTATATGTCAGCATGCATACACTCATACTACCCTTTGCATTATATGTCAGCATGCATGCACTCCTACTGCCCATTGCATTATATGCAAGCAAGCATACACTTATACTACCCATTGCACTATATGTCAGCATGCATACACTCATACTACCCTTTGAACTATATGCAAGCAAACATACACTCATACTACCTATTGCACTATATGTCAGCATGCATGCACTCATACTACCCATTGCACTATATGTCAGCATGCATGCACTCCTACTACCCACTGCACTATATGCAAGCAAGCATACACTCATACTACCTATTGCACTATATGTCAGCATGCATGCACTCATACTACCCTTTGCACTATATGCAAGCAAACATACAATCAAATACCCATTGCACTATATGTTTGCAGCATGATCTGTAAATGCATTCATGTGTGTGCAATACATATATAAATAATACATTTTATATATATATATATATATATATATATATATATATATATATATATATATATATATATATATGATAATGCATGACCAGAGACAGGTTAGACGTCTTGGCAGCTCTGCACACAGACATAAAAGTCCTGCACACACACACATGCACTCTCCTGCAGGCAGGGAAGGGGGTCCAGGCACACACATGTACTCACGATTTGAGGGGGTTGTGCAGGGCTGTGTTCATGGTGCTGCTGGGTATTAAGCAGGAACACTGCAGCCCCTCTAATATCACAATACTGTACAATTTCATTCATTCTGCACACAGCAGCCAATCACAGGCCGGGCTGAGAGAAGCCGGCCGCGGGGGACGCCGGGAGTTGTAGTCGTCGGCGCGGCGGGCTCAGTAGGGAGGAGGGAGTCCGGGGACTACGTGTCCCAGCATGCCGCGCGGGAGACAGGTCTGGGAGACTGAGGGAGAAGCGGATTGGTGGAGAGGGTTAGGGTACTGTAAGAGGGGGAGGTGGGCGACAAAAGAAGGAGGGGGGGTGTAGAGACAGGAAGGAGGGGGGTGTAATGGGGAGCAGAGTGGGGGGAGGAGGGAGACAGGAGAGGAGTGAGGGGGCAATACTGGGGGGAGGAGGGGAGGGCTGTCTGGGCAATACTCAGGTATAGAGAATGAGACAGACATGTGAAGGAATGAGGCAGGTGGGAGAGGAACGAGGGGGGGGGGCAGGAGAAGAGGAACATATAACAAACAGATGGGGGAGAGCAACACTCAGCACAGCCCCCCTATAATAATACATACAGGGGGTGATAGGAGAGATATATACTGGGGGGACATAAGGGACCTCTAGTGGGAGAGAGTCTGCTGAATGGAGGGGGGCAGACATATACTGTATATAGAGAGAATATAATGAGACATATACATAGGAGACATATAGAAATGTACAGAGAATATAACAATACTTATACAGAGAGTATAGAAAGATCATACAGAGAGATACAGTATATACAGAGAGTAAAATGAGACATATACAGGCAGAGAGTTCTTATACAGAGTAAATATAAAGTGATACATTATATACAGAGAATAAAATGATACATGTACACAGAATATAATGAGATATACATACAGAGAATATTATAATATACAGTTGGGACGGAAAGTATTCAGAACCCCCTAAATTTTTTACTCTTTGTTATATTGCAGTCATTTGCTAAAATCATTTAAGTTCATTTTTTTTTCCTCATTAATGTACACACAGCACCCCATACTGACAGAAAAAAACACAGAATTGTTGACATTTTTGCAGATTTATTAAAAAAGAAAAACTAAATTATCACATGGTCCTAAGTATTCAGACCCTTTGCTGTGACACTCGGGTGCTGTCCATTTCTTCTGATCATCCTTGAGATGGTTCTACACCTTCATTTGAGTCCAGCTGTGTTTGATTATACTGATTGGACTTGATTAGGAAAGCCACACACCTGTCTATATAAGACCTTACAGCTCACAGTGCATGTCAGAGCAAATGAGAATCATGAGGTCAAATGAACTGCCTGAAGAGCTCAGAGACAGAATTGTGGCAAGGCACAGGTCTGGCCAAGGTTACAAAAAATTTCTGCTGCACTTAAGGTTCCTAAGAGCACAGTGGCCTCCATAATCCTTAAATGGAAGACGTTTGGAATGACCAGAACCCTTCCTAGAGCTGGCCGTCCGGCCAAACTGAGCTATCGGGGGAATAGAGCCTTGGTGAGAAAGGTAAAGAAGAACCCACAGATCACTGTGGCTGTGCTCCAGAGATGCAGTCGGGAAATGGGAGAAAGTTGTAGAAAGTCAACCATCACTGCAGCCCTCCAGCAGTCGGGGCTTTATGGCAGAGTGGCCCGACGGAAGCCTCTCCTCAGTGCAAGACACATGAAAGCCCGAATGGAGTTTGCTAAAAAAAACACCTGAAGGACTCCAAGATGGTGAGAAATAAGATTCTCTGGTCTGATGAGACCAAGATAGAACTTTTTGGCCTTAATTCTAAGCGGTATGTGTGGAGAAAACCAGGCACTGCTCATCACCTGTTCAATACAGTCCCAACAGTGAAGCATGGTGGTGGCAGCATGATGCTGTGGGGGTGTTTTTCAGCTGGAGGGACAGGACAGCTGGTTGCAATCGAGGGAAAGATGAATGCGGCCAAGTACAGGGATATCCTGGACGAAAACCTTCTCCAGAGTGCTCTGGATCTCAGACTGGGCCGAAGATTTACCTTCCAACAAGACAATGATCCTAAGCACACAGCTAAAATACCGAAGGAGTGGCTTCACAACAACGCCGTGACTGTTTTTGAATGGCCCAGCCAGAGCCCTGACTTAGACCCAATTGAGCATCTCTGGAGAGACCTAAAAATGGCTGTCCACCAACGTTTACCATCCAACCTGACAGAACTGGAGAGGATCTGCAAGGAGGAATGACAGAGGATCTCCAAATCCAGGTGTGAAAAACTTGTTGCATCTTTCCCAAAAAGACTCATGGCTGTATTAGATGAAAAGGGTGCTTCTACTAAATACTGAGCAAAGGGTCTGAATACTTAGGACCATGTGATATTTCAGTTTTTCTTTTTAATAAATCTGCAAAAATGTCAACAATTCTGTGTTTTTCTGTCAATATGGGGTGCTGTGTGTACATTAATGAGGAAAAAAATTAACTTAAATGATTTTAGCAAATGGCTGCAATATAACAAAGAGTGGGGGTCTGAATACTTTCCGTCCCCACTGTATATATATATATATATATATACTATATCTCACAAAAGTGAGTACACCCCTGACATTTTTGTAAATATTTTATTATATCTTATCATGTGTCAACACTGAAGAAATGACACTTGTCTACAATGTAAAGTAGTGAGTGTACAGCTTGTATAACAGTGTAAATTTGCTGTCCCCTCAAAATAACTCAACACACAGCCATTAATGTCTAAACTGCTGGCAACAAAGCACCCCTAAGTGAAAATGTGCAAATTGGGCCCAAAGTGTCAATATTTTGTGTGGCCACCATTATTTTCCAGCACTGCCTTAACCCTCTTGGGCATGGAGTTCACCAGAGCTTCACAGGTTACCACTGGAGTCCTCTTCCACTCCTCCATGACAACATCACGGAGCTGGTAGATGTTAGAGACCTTGTGCTCCTCCACCTTCTGTTTGAGGATGTCCCACAGATGCTCAATAGGGTTTAGGTCTGGAGACATGCTTGGCCAGTCCATCACCTTTACCCTCAGCTTCTTTAGCAAGGCAGTGGTCGTCTTGGAGGTGTGTTTGGGGTCGATATCATGTTGGAATACTGCCCTGCAGCCCAGTCTCCGAAGGGAGGGGATCATGCTCTGCTTTAGTATGTCACAGTACATGTTGGCATTCATGGTTCCCACAATGAACTGTAGCTCCCCAGTGGCGGCAGCACTCATGCAGCCCCAAACCATGAAACTCCCACCACCATGCTTGTCTGTAGGCAAGATACACTTGTCTTTGTACTCCACACCTGGTTGCCGCCACAGACGCTTGACACCATCTGAACCAAATAAGTTTATCTTGGTCTCATCAGACCACAGGACATGGTTCCAGTAATCCATGTCCTTAGTCTGCTTGTCCTCAGCAAACTGTTTGCGGGCTTTCTTGTGCATCATCCTTAGAAGAGGCTTTCTTCTGGGATGACAGCCATGCAGATCTTTGATGCAGTGTGCGGCGTATGGTCTGAGCATCGACAGGCTGACCCCTCACCCCTTCAACCTCTGCAGCAATGCTGGCAGCACTCATGCATCTATTTCCCAAAGACAACCTCTGGATATGATACTGAGCACGTGCATGTAACTTCTTCGGTTGACCATGGCAAGGCCTATTCTGATTGGAACCTGTCCTGTTAAACTGTTGTATGGTCTTGGCCACTGTGCTGCAGCTCAGTTTCAGGGTCTTGGCAATCTTCTTATAGCCTAGGCCATCCTTATGTAGAGCAACAATTCTTTTTTTCAGATCCTCACAGAGTTCTTTGCCATGAGGTGCCATGTTGAACTTCCAGAGATACAGTATATACAGAGAATAAAATGATACATGTACACAGAATATAATGAGACATGCTGTATATACAGAGAATGCAATGGGAGAGATTTACTAACATTGGTGCACACAGATTCAGGTGCAGCTGTGCATGGTAGCCAATCAGCTTTTAGGTTTTATTGTCAAAGCTTAATGGAACAAGCTCAAGTTATGTGGGGTACACACTATAAGAAAATTGGGCGTCTGATTTTCCTTGTTGTTTCACAGTAAATCAGAACCGATGAAAGAAAATTCGTACGACAAAGGCTTTTTTTTGTTGTTGTTTATTGTTTCTGATCATGCGCATTCTTACGTTTCTGATTTTTCTCGTACAAAAACGGTACACATTAAGCAAAAATCGTTCATTCTGTTCCCATATGAGAAAAATTTTGGAGCTTGTCCCTTCGGTAATTTTTGTTCAAAGGGTCGGAATCGGCTGCAGAAAGTTGTGTACACACTACACGAAAATCGTACAAAAGTTCATTGGATGAAAATTCTTGCCCGATTTTCTTATAGTGTGTATGAGCCATTAGAAGCTGATTGGCTGCCATGCACAGCAGCACCAGATTCTTTGTGTACCAGTTTTAGTAAATCCCCCAAATGAGACGTGAACACAGAATATAGTGAGACATGCTGTATCTACAGAGAATGCAATGGGAGAGATTTACTAAAACTGGTGCACACAGAATCAGGTGCAGCTGTGCATTTTTTATTGATTTATTTATCAGCTTCCAGGTTTTATTGTCAAAGCTTAATTGAACAAGCTCAAGTTAGAAGCTGATTGGCTGCCATGCACAGCAGCATTAGATTCTCTGTGCACCATTTTTTGTAAACCCCCCAAATTAGAAATGTACACAGGGAATATAATAATAAATAGATACAGGAATATCGTAATACAAATATACACAAACTATAATAAGACATACTGAATATACAGAGAAGTGGCGGAACTACCAGTTTTGCAAAGGTCCCTGGCGTTCCGCCACTGGTGGGTGAGGGTGGGGCCAAGATGGCAGGAAGGGGGCGGCTGCAGAACATGGGCTCAGTTCTCACTGCTGTGACCCCCAAAGTCGTGGGCTCTGGGATCAGTGGGAAGGGCCCTGGGCTTAGTGGGAAGGGCCCTGGGCTTAGTGGGAATGGCCCCAAGCTTGGAGGGAAAGGCCCTAGGACCAGAGGGCTTGGCTCTCACTGCTGCGACCCCAAAGTCATGTGCCCTGGGATCAGTGGGAAGGGCCCCGGGCTCAGAGGGAAGGGCCCAAGGCTTGGAGGGAAAGGCCCCGGGACCAGAGGAAAGGGCCCCAGGACCAATAGAAAGGGCCCCCCTGTGGTCAGGGTGGGCCTTCATGATTTCTTGCACCGGGACCCCGAAGGTTCTGGTTACACCTCTAATACAGAGAATATAATAATACATATATACAGAGGATATAATGAGACATGTACACAGGAAATATAGAGACAGAGAGATAAATAGAGGGAATATAATGAGACATATACAGAGAATATAGCGAGACTGGTATACAGGCAATGGGGTTGATTTACTAATGGTAAATAGAATGTGCACTTGCAAAGTGCAGTTGCCTTCTCCAAGTGCAGTTGCTCCAGAGCTTTGTAAATGAGGTAAGGCTTCACTTGGCAAAGAATACCCAATCACGTGGAAGGAAAAAAAAAACACAGCATGATTGGATGATGAACTTCTGCTCATTTACTAAGCCCTGGAGCAACTGCAATTTTCAAAGTGCACAATCTATTTGCCTTTAGTAAATCAACCCAAATATAATGATATAGGTAAAGAGAAGGACATGGGGTGAGAGTGTCTGATGAGTAGAGGAAGAGAATGAGACAGGTACAGAGAGAATACCGATGTGAATGTACAATATATATGTGAAGCGCTGCGTAAATTGACAGCACCATGCTATATAAGTACCTGTAATAAATCAAATAAAATAAATAATGAGATATACAGAAAGACGGGTAGAGAGAATGGGATCAGATGAGGGTGCCAGAGAAGTAGAGAATGGGACAGGTACAGAGAAGAAGAGAGGGTAGGAGTGTGAGAAGAGTAGGTCAGTCTTTCTCAACCTTTTCAACACAGAGGAATCCATGAAATAACTTTTCGGTCTCAGGGAACCCCTGCTAAAAATTACTATATCTACAACTCATGATACATTAGTGTGCTGGTCAGTGGGAAGAATGCTCCTTACATTGATGGATATCCAAACAAGAAGACTCGCTGCTCCAGGTGAGGTTTGAAAAGCTTCATGATCTGAACAGGTGCCCACCTTGGCTCGCCTCCGCATGTAGTCAATAAAAGAAGAAATGGCCGCACTCTGTACTCAATCAAAATTCTTTTATTCAGAACATCCCAAAGTGTTGACAGAAAGCCGGTAGATGCATTTCGCACACTCCAAGTGCGCTTAATCATTAATGATTAAGCGCACTTGGAGTGTGTGAAATGCATCTACCAGCTTTCTGTCAACACTTTGGGATGTTCTGAATAAAATCATTTTGATCGAGTACAGAGTGCGGCCATTTCTTCTTTTATTTCCTTACATTGGTGGTCATTAGAAAGAATTACCCCCTTACTGATATCTAAAAAGATCAATGGCTTCAGTGGGAACTTGTATGAGAAGCAGAGGGTGCTCATTGCTCAAGGAACCCCCAGCAACCTCTGGAGGAACTCCTGAGTAGAGGGAGAGAAGGAGACATGTACACAAAGAATGTAATGGGATGTATAGAGAGACAAATACAGAGAATCCGATCTAGTGAGAGTGTCAGATACATAGACATGTACATAGGGTGACTGAATGAATGAATGGGATCAGGTGAGAGTGCCCAAGAAGTAGAGAATGAGATAGCTATGGAGAGAAAGAGGGTAGAGAGAAGGACAAGGGTAAGAAGAGGAGAGAAACAGGGTGAGAAGAGGAGATGGAAAGAATGAGATGGGTACAAAGAGAGGAGAAGATTGAATAAGGCTCGATTCACACAGGGGCAATACGATTTCAGCGCGACTTTGCAAGGCGACTTTAACGCGGCTTCAACGCGACTTTAGCGCGACTTTAAGCAAATTACAACGCGACTTCAAGTCGCCTCCAGGACAGGCGACTTTGGCTGTGGCCAATCACAGGATAATTAGCTCTCTGGGAGGGAGGGGTTTGCCTGGGCAAACTAAATTTTTTCCCTGTAAAGTCGCTTCAATGTAGATGGAGATCCGACTTGGAGGCGACTTCCATTGAATTCTATGGGTACAGGTCGCCTACAAGTCGGATCCAAGTAGTACAGGTAGTACGCTCTGAAGTCGGAGCGACTTCAGTAGTGTCAATTAAGACGCTCTCATTCACTGTAATGTAAAGCTCACAGTAAAGCGACTTGGGGCGACTTGAGGGCTTACACGTCGGATCCCAAGTCGTCCTAGTGTGAACCGACCCTAAGAGTGCATGGTAAGATAGGTAGAAAATGAGAGGGGCACAAAGAGAGGAGAAGATTGAATAAGAGTGCATGGTAAGATAGGTAGAGAACGAGAGGGGCACATAGAGTATAATGAGACCTGTACAGAGGATGAGATCAGATGACCGTGTGCGAAGACTAGAGAGGAGAATGAGAAGTACAGAGAGAGACAAGTACAGAGAATGACATAGGATTGAGAGTATCTGATGAGAAGAGAATGAGACATGTACAGTGAAAAATTAGATGTAAAGAGAGACAAGCAGAGAGAATGGGATCAGGAGAGAGTGTCTGATTGGAAGAGAAGAGGTACACAGACAGGGTAAGATCAGGCGAGAGTGTCAGTAGAGGGAGAAGGAGAATGAGATGTACAGAGACAGAGAGACAGGTACAGAGAACGGCATAAGGTGAGAGTGTCCAATAAGTATGGAGAAAAAATAAGACAGGTACACAAAGAATATAATGAGTAATATACAGAGAATATAATCATACGTGTGCACAGAAAATATAATGAGATATATATACAGAGAGAATATATTGAGACATAAAGAGAGTCATAGACAGTGAGAATATAGAGAAGGCATGTACAGTGAGAATATAATGATGCATATACACAGAGAATACAGTGAGACTTATACAAAGAATATAGAGAGAAATATACACAAAGAATACCCTTTGATAAAGTCACGTGGGCGGTGACAATACGCGTCAGGGAAGAGTCAGGTGTCATCACCTCTGGCCGAGACAGGAAGTACTGGGATCTGTGCTGTTCATTTTATGCTGTATATGTAAATTACTATGTTGTTTTGAATAAACCTGTTTTGAATACTGCACAATGGGGATACTCCTTTCTATTGCATGCCTCCACCCAACTTGCCGAACTTGAGGTCTTCCATTTGGAGATTTGCCAGACCTGTGACAATCGGAGGAGACTGATCGATTGATGGTGTTTCATCCACTTCCTGATTGTAGGCTCGACTTGACCCTAGGGGTCTTTGCTAGAAGTGAGAGGCTGGGGGAAACGTGTGGCGCACCACAGAGTACGGTTATTAAGAGGAATCTGTCACCTATCATCGTTTGCACTTGCACTTTTTTCGTCTATTTTTTTGCACAAACTGTTTTATGAAGACTTACTTTGTTCACGTTGGAACTGTATTACATTAATTGGATCGACTTGTGGCTATTTTTATAGCATTTCTGCACTTTTTTGCACCTTATGTGATTTTTGTTATTGCATGCGACTTTTTTATCTCATGCAATTGTTTCTAAATTTGTGGATTTTTTTTTATCTTGATGCACATTTAGACTATTTTTGGATTTATTCACCTTTATTTTGATTTGTTTATTTATTTATTTGATGTCATATTTCATGAATTTTCACTGCTATTTATCCGATGTCACTTCTTATGAATTTAAGGATGTTTAGTCACTTTATTTATGTGATTTTGCTCTTTACGCATATGCACTTAACTTGAAGAATTGGATTATATTTATTTCATCACATTTATGCACTTTGAGTTAGCGCCACATATCTCTATTTACCTTAAAGAATATAATGAGGCATATAGAGAGACAGTGAGAAAACAATTAGACATATACAAAGAATATCCAAAGAATATAGATAGACATCTGCAAAGAATATAGAGAGACGTCTACACAAATAATATAATGAGACATATACAGTGAGAATATAAAGAGACATAATGGAGATATTTGCCAGTACACCATGGATCAACAAGGTAGTGTCCAAACGGATTTTATTGCATGATCACAACACAAAGCAGTGCAACGTTTCGGTGCCATGCAGGGCCCCTTCGTCACCACATGCTTGATGAAGGGGCCCTGCGTGGCTCCAAAACATTGCACTGCTTTGTGTTGTGATCATGCAATAAAATCCGTTTGGACGCTACCTTGTTGATCCATGGTGTGCTGGCAAATATCTCCATTGTGACTTTCTGAACCAGTTCCCAGCTGGTTGTTGCTGCAGCACCCAAACCCTTCAAGCTTATCCAGGAACATGGAGTACTGTACCATAAAGAGACATATACACAGAAAATATGATCAGACATATACAGACAATATAATGTGACAAATACACAGAGAATTTAATGTTACAGTATGTGTACATAGAATATATGAGACATATACAGAGATAATAGAATGAGACGTGTACACAGAATATGATAAGAGACAGGTACAGAGAATGGGATCAGGTGACAGTGTCTGATGGGTAGATGAAGATAATCAGACATATACAGTGAGAATACAATGAGACATATACAGACCATATAATGTGACAAATACACAGAGAATATAATGTTATGTGTAAACAAAATATATGAGACATATACAGAGATAATATAATGAGAAGTGTACACAGAGAATATAGAGATACATATACACAAAGAATATAATGAGGCATATAGAGAGACATACAGTATACAATGAGAAAATAATGGGACATTTACACAGAGAATACAGTAAGACATATACAAAGAATATAGAGACATATACACAAAGAATAGAATGAGGCTCATATTACATAAAAAAAAAGACTCAAGTCCAACCTGTGTGTGTGATTTTATGTCATTATTACATTGTATATCCCTGTATGTTGTGATCGTTCAGGTGCGGCTGCAGATGGGCACAGTGAGGCTGCAGATGGGCACAGTGAAACTGCATTTGATGGGCACTGGTAAGGCTGCATTGATCTCTTGTACCATGTCTGCAATCTATGACCATCTCTTGTATCATGTCAGCAAACTGTGACCATCTCCTGTAGTATGTCTGCAGTCTTTAACCATCTCCTGTATCATGTCCACAGCTTCTGACCATCTTCTGCATCATGTCTGTAGTCTCTGACCATCTCCTGTATCATGTCCGCAGCCTCTGACCATCTCCTGTATTATGTCCGCAGCCTCTGACCATCTCCTGTATTATATCTGCAGTCTCTGACCATCGCCTGTAGTATGTCTGCCATCTCTGACCATCTCCTGTACAGTGTCTGTAGTCTCTGACCATCTCTTGTATCATGTCTGCAGTCTCTGACCATCTCCTGTATCATGTCTGCAGTCTCTGACCATCTCCTGTATCATGTCTGCAGTCTCTGACCATCTCCTGTATCATGTCTGCAGTCTCTGACCATCTCCTGTATCATGTCTGCAGTCTCTGAGGGAGTCTGGAGAGGAGTCAAGAGTGGGAGTGCCGCCGGGATGGGGGTCATGGGAGAAGTCAGACGTGTGTGGACTGTGGTGAGGAGACTATAGAATAAAACCAGAGCCACCAAGCTGGAGCCGACTGACTGATCCCCGCACGTTGCACCTGAGAGGAGGTCAGTGACAGTTCTGCCAGGCCAGTCTGAAGGGGGGGGGGGGGGTCACTGATGTAAGGGGGGAGTGAATACAATAGTGTAAGGGGAACTGATATATCAGTAACCCATCCCATTACCTTAGTGTATTCTTTCTGGGAAAGGTGGTCTCTAGTCACCGGGGTTGAAGATTGCTCCACTTTTACCACTCGCAACCCGAATTTGCTTATATATATATATATATATATATATATATATATATATATAGTTTGCATACCCTGGCAGAAATTGTGAAATTTATATTGAAAATATGACTTATCATGCCAAAAAACTGTCTTTTATTCAAGAATATTGATCACATAAAGCCATTTATTATCACATAGTTTTTTGGCTCCTTTTAAAATCATAATGATAACAGAAATCAACCAAATAGCCCAGATGAAAAGTTTACATACCCTGAAATGTTTGTTACAGACACAGAAGGTGGCACACACAGGTTAAAATGGCTATTAAAGGTTAATTTCACACATTTGTGGCTATTAAAATCACATTTAGTGTCTGTGTATAAATAGTCAATGAGTTTGTTAGCTCTCACATGGATGCACTAAGCAGGCTAGATACTAAGCCATGGGGAGCAGAAAAGAACAGTCAAAAGACCTGCGTAACAAGGTAATGATACTTTAAAAAGATGGAAAAAGATATAAAAAGATATCCAAAGCCTTGAATATGCCAGTCAATACTGTTTAATAAGAAGTGGAAAATTTGGGGATCTCTTGATACCAAGCCAAGGTCAGGTAGATCAAGAAAGATTTCAGCCACAACTGCCACAGGGAGTGTTCGGGATACAAAGAAAAACCCACAGGTAACCTCAGGAGAAATACAGGCTGCTCTGGAAAAAGATGGTGTGGTTGTTTTTAAGGAGCACAATACGATGATATATCAAATGGAAGGTGGAGGAGCGCAAGGTCTCTAACATCCAACAGCTCTGTGAGGTCATCATGGAGGAGTGGAAGAGGACTCCGGTGGCAACCTGTGAAGCTCTGGTGAACTCCACGCTCAAGAGGGTTAAGGCAGTGCTGGAAAATAATGGTGGCCACACAAAATATTGACACTTTGGGCCCAATTTGGACATTTTCACTTAGGGGTGTACACACTTTTGTTGCCAGCGGTTTAGACATTAATGGCTGTGAGTTATTGTGAACACTCACTACTTTATAATGTAGCAAATTGTCAATTCTTCAGTGTTGTCACATGAAAAGATAGAATAAAATATTTACAAAAATGTGAGGGGTGTGCTCACTTTTGTGAGATACTGTATATATATAGTTGGCAGCCTCATAGAAGGTTAATAGATTGGTTTGGCAAGAACGATTCTTCATGAATCTATGCTGATAACTGCTAATAATACCATTGTCATTACTAAATCTTGTATATAGTCCCTTATCATCCCCCCTCAAGAGCTTGCATACGATTGATGTTAGGCTAACTGGTCTGTAATTCCCAGGGATGTATCTTGGCCCTTTATTAAATATTGGGGCTACATTGGCTTTTCTCCAATCAGCTGGTACCATTCCAGTCAGTAGACTGTTTGTAAAAATTAGGAACAATGATCTGGCAATTACTAGACATGTGCATTCGTCTTTGTCCGAATGCCTTTTTGTCTGAATTTCCGGGTATTTTGGTTATCGTTTTAACAAACGATAACGAACGTGCAGAATCCGAAAACCTAAAGATCTGACATAAACAAATGCTTTATTTTCATTTTTGTTGCGAAACAGTTCGATATAGATAGGAGATTCGACATGACGCTGGCAATAGCGATCTGTGTCCATCGAACCTGTGGTCGAATGTGCCTAACCTTAGCTCTATTAGTCCAAGATTATTCTACATAGAGAGAAAAGATTCGACATAGAGAGAAAAGATTCGACATTATAGAGACAATAGCAAAAAAGGTCGAATGTGCCTAACCTAACTTTATTAGTTCAAGATTATTCGAAATAGAGAGAAAAGACTCAACATGAAGATTCGACGAAGCAGTCGCCGCGAGCGGACGTTTATGGTCAAATGCTCCGCCCATAGGCTATAGAAGATTTCTAATGTTGGTTGACTAGTAATAATAACTAATAAATATAATTATTACTAGTGTCATACAACATTAGAATTCTACTATAGCTTGCAGGCGGAACATTCGACCGGAAATGTATGATTGCGGCGTCGTACAGTTTAGCTGCTCAGTTGAATCTTCTTAGAACATTCGACAGACACCATAAGCTTTCAATGACAGATTCGATCTTAGTTATTTTGGATTTTCGGACTAATGCATTTTTTAACGAAATAAATAAAAACGAATTTCAGGAGTAACTAAATAAATTTATTTTTCAGACGAAAATGAAATTCCGAAACAAAATATTTCAGTGTGCACATGTCTAGCAATTACTTGACTTAGTTCCTTAAGGACCCTCAAGTGCAAGCCATCTGGTCCCAGTGACTTATTAATGTTACATTTTTTAAGTCTATTTCTAATTCTATCCTCTGTTAGCCATGAGGGTGCTTCCTGTGACGTGTCATGAGGATAAACATTGCAGTTTTGGTTACCGAGGCCCCCCGTTTCCCTCGTGAAGACTGAGCAGAAGAATAAATTCAATACCTTTGCCATCTCTCGATCCTTAGTAACCAGATTCCTTTCATCATTTTTATAAGACCAATATGATCTGAACTCCCTTTCTTATTATTTATATACTTAAAGAATTTCTTGGGATTTTTTTTACTCCCCTCCGCTATGTGCCTTTTCTTGTTCTATCTTAGACGCCCTGATTGCACCCTTACATTTCTTGTTGCATTCTTTGTAAAGTTGGAATGCTGATGATGATCCCTCAGCCTTTTATTTTTTGAAGGGCTTCTCCTTTGATTTTATATGCATTTTTACGTTGGAGTTAAGCCACCCAGGACTTTTATTAGCTCTTTTAAATTTATTTCCCATTGGGATGCACTGGCTGATACCCCTATTTAATATGCTCTTAAAGCACACCCATTTTTCTTCCATGTTCTTTGTTCCTAAGATTTTATCCCATTTAGTACCTTCTAGCAAGGGTCGTAGTTTAGGGAAGTTGGGTCTTTTGAAATTCAGTGTTTTGTATTCCCCTTATGTTTCCTATTTGTGTGATTTATACTGAAACGAATTGACCTACGATCGCTGTTTCCTAAATTGCCCCGTATTTCCACATCCGTGATCAAGTCTGTATTGTTGGTAATCAGTAGGTCTAATAACGCTTTTTTTCTAGTTGGTGGATTTACCATCTGACCCATGAAATTTTCCTGCAAGACATTTAGGAAATAGCAAGCTTTAGATGAATGCGCCGTTCCTTCTGCCCAGTGTATGTCTAGATAATTAAAATCCCCCATTATAATGACACTTCCCATCCTTGCCACTAATCCAAATTGTGATAGGAGGTATGCCTCAACCTCCTCCCTCTGGTTAGGGGGCCTATAGCATACTCCCAGTATTATTTTGCCCTTAGTTTCCTCCCTTTGTAGCTCTACCCATATGGATTCCACCTCCTCCCTAGCTCCCTTAGTGATGTAATTTCTCACATTCACTTGTACATCATTTTTGATATACAGGCATACCCCTCCCCCTTTTTAACCCTCTCTATCCCTGCGATATAGGTAATACCCTTGAATGGTTGCCAGGCAATCATGAGAGCTGTTGAACCAAGTCTCTGAAATTCCTACAAAATCTAAATCCTCAACGTACAACAGTAGCTCTAGTTCTCACATCTTGTCCGCCAGGCTCCTGACATTGGCGAACATGCCACATAGTTTAGGTCGAATTCTATCTCCTTATTGGGTGTTCTGAGGTTGCAAATATGGCTTGTTACTGTACTTACCTCGGGTTTATACTACCCTCTGGAATTTGTTCTGCGCTGCCTATCTCTACCTCTGGACCCTCCCCCCGTCGCCTAGTTTAAAAAACCCTCTATCTTGTCGGCCATCTTCACTCCCAGCAGATCTGCACCCTCCTCATTTAGGGGCAGTTTGTCCCTGCTAAAGAGCTGGTAACTGACTGAGAAGTTGGCCCAGTTCTCAAGGAACCTAAACCCCTCCTTTCTACACCAGCTCCTCAGCCACTTGTTACTTCCTTAATTTTCCTCTGCCCTTTTGGTGTGGCTCGAGGTACCGGTAGTATTTCTGAGAATACTACCTTGGAGGTCCTTTTCCTCAATTTAACTCCTAAGTCGCTAAAATAGTTTTTTAGGACACTCCATCTTCCTCTGACTTTGTCATTGGTGCCAACGTGCACCATGACAGCTGGGTCTTCCCCAGTCCCTCCCAGTAATCTGTCCACCAGATCCCTGATGTGCTGAACCCAAGCACCCGGTAGACAACATACAGTTCAGCGCTTCAGGTCTTTGTGACAGATTGCCCTCTCTTTCATTCTAAGAATTGAGTCCCCTACCACCAGAATCTATAGAGAGAAATATACTGTGCAGTGGGAATATAATAAGCTATATTCACATATAATGTGACAAATACATAGAAAATATAATGTTATGTGTACACAGAATATATGAGACATATACGGAGATAATATAATGAGACATGTACACAGAGAATATAGAGAGACATATACACAAAATATAATGAGGGACAGGTACAGAGAATGGGATCAGGTGAGAGTGTCTGATGGGTAGATGAAGAGACTCAGGCAGGTACACAGAGAATAGTGAGACACGTACAGAGAAACAGGTAGAGTGAGTGGGATCAGGTGTCTCATGAATGGAGAGAAGGAGGCAGGTACTCAGAGAATATAATGAGACAGGTAGAATGACATTAGATGCGAGTATGGGACGAAGAGAATGAGACATGTACAGAGGATGAGATCAGGTGGAAGTGTGAGAAGAGTAGAGAGATGGAAAATGAGATGTACAGAGAGAGACAAGTACAGAGAAGTACATAGGGTGAGAGTATCTGATAAGAGGAGGAAGAGAATGAGACATGTACACAGAGAATATGATGTAGCAGGTACAGCAAGTGGGAAAAAAGAGTAATAATCAGCCATCCTCCAAGTTGCCAAGTTGATAAATTCATCAATTAACAATATTGGAAAAATTATTATAATTGCCTCGAGGAACTGACCAATCTATATAATGATTAGAAAATAAAGATTCCATAAGACTTGGAGGTTTCTCAGTTCCACTGGTCCAAGGAATCCATGCATTATTTATAAAAATGTGATCTTTATTTTCATAAACCTAAAATTGTACAGAAAGCATTCTAAAACTGTATACCAATCCAAACGTAAAGGCATGGATTTCCCCATATAATACACAATTCATGGGAGTATTGGAAGACCAAATGAAGAGAATGAGATGGGTACACAGAGAAGGATGAGACTGAGTGAAAGGTAGAGAGAATGAGATCAGGAGTGTCAGATAAGTGGTGTGGGAGAGAATGAAGCAGGTACAGATTGGTAGAAGGACAGTTCAAAATGAAAAACGAGTTTCTGCTGTGGACAGATGTTGACTCCATCCCTATAGTCAATATAAATCCATACAAAAACCTCTGTTGAGACATTAAAGGCAACAAACTCAATTATGTTAAAAATCTTCACTTTTATTATTAACATTAAAAATAAGTATGACAATAAAAAAACACTATGTATTACAGGACAATCACCCAAACCATAGTTTGTGGCTGAACCACATATACATATTGCATCGGTGATAACCCCATTCCAGCCCAGATCAGATCAACCCAGACCCAGAACATATACGTAGCTACAGTTCATGTAATCATAAAAGTCAATTTTTTGGGTAGCCCAACACATTTCAAATCTTTTTCATATTCTTCCTCAGGGGTAATTGAATGAATACCAGATGTCCTCTCCTTCGATCACAAGGAAAAATGTTTCTCCAGCTCACAACATCTTGAGCACACAAGGACCACAAACGCCCAGAGTTCTAAGATCTTGATGGCATAGACCAGACATCACAGGTTCCCCTTATCTACTTTTTATTGTCATACTTATTTTTAATGTTTATAATAAAAGTGGTGGTGTTTTATATAATTGAGTTTGTTGCCTTTAAAGTCTCAATTGAGGTTTTTGTATGGATTCTGGTAGAGGGACAATTAACATATTTTTCCCCTCCCTGTATTTCTTTCTTCCTTTACCTTCATCTTTCCGTCTGTCCTCTTCTCCTTCGTCTAGATCAGGGGTTTCCAAAATGCCCCAGCATCAATGCCCCTTCATTTTTTTTTTTTTAATTGGAGGAATAGTGCACCTTTGTTAATATCAATGAGAAGAATATTGCTTCATCATTGGTGTCAATTGGTGGAAGAGATCTAAAAGAGTTTGAACACCCAACTGGACCATAAAGGTTGCCAACATCCCTAGAGTTAAAGATAGCAAAATGACCCCCAAAGGATTGGGACTTTAACGGCAACACCAAAGAAAAATAAAAAATGAATCATTTATTACAAAATTTATTTACAACATATCGAACAGTATACATCCATGTCAGTTTTGTACAATTACATTAAAAACAATAGTGTCGAGAGTAATGAGAATCCAGAGAGCCCTGGCGGAATAGTGTCCCAAGGGCCAGATAAAGACAAGTGAAGGGCAACATCTGGCTCCCGGGCTGCAGTTCGGAGACCACTGACCTAGATCATGATACCATGGACTTTATGGGACCAAAAGCCCTCCAATACACCAGTATAAAGCGCAGTAGAACTTTCCTAAATAGAAGTTATAAGAATGTATCACATCACAAATCCTAAAAATAAGGGGCACAGGGGAAAAGATAACTTGTTAGCCTGGACCACTGTTCACCATTCTAAATGAGGAACAATTCTCGTATTTTGGGGATTTGTGATGGAAGTGACAAAGGCTAATACTTTCTGTTTCAAGAAGGCTTAGCCTCATGTCATGCTCAGCCTGGACTGGGACAAAAATTTGGCCCTGGTCTTCATCCAGACTGGCCCACTTTAATTTTGCAAACACGCACAAAAGCAGTATATAAACTATAAACAATTACGCACAAAATTAAGTAAAAACATTCCACTATTGGGCATAGGACAGAACATATATCTGTCCTCCAAGTTTTACAACATTTATTTTTCTGTATGAAAATGGGTTAACTAAAAAACTCCTCACTCACCTCTTTTATTATTTCACTTATTCTCCTCTGTATTTTTCTCCTCCTTCTCCCATCACTGCGTGAAGTGGGAGGGCTAACGTCATGCAGGAACATAGCTACAGCCTTATTGGCTGGAATTTCAGAAACCAGCATTGCTGAACAGCGATTGGCTGACTTTCAGCAATGCAGCGGTGCTGAGGCTGAGCCAGGTTGCGCACTATGAAGTGAGGTGATGGGCAATGCAGATGACAGGTCTCTCCCATACCAGCCAGCTGGATAAACCTCCCCCCCACAGCCAGCCGGCAAACCCCGATGGCCACCCAAGCCCCCCCCTTCACTGGCCATTAGCCGTTTTTTTTTTCTTATAGGCAGTACAGTGGTGCTCAAATTAATGGCTGCACGAGTCGTGCAGCCATTACTTTGACAGGCTATGACTGCAATCGGCCCACCGGGAAACTCCTGGTAGTCCTGATGGCCAGTACATGCTGCTCAGCCCACCATAATTGGTCTGTTTAGCGATTATGGTTACCATAACCTTTGCTGATAACGCCCATTACACCTGAAACAGCCTGGTGAGCTCAGTCAGCATTGCTTGGGACTCTTGGTTGTAGGGATGAGCCCCATGTTGAGTGGCTGTTCATGTATCCCCTATGCAACATATGAACTTAGGGCATTTTCTGTATCCCAGGCATCATGCCAATAAGTAAATGGGATTTTTTGTGTGCAGGAACCATATTGCCTTACAGTGCTTATATACTGCATCACAGCACAGGATGGGCTATGGTGCCCCATGATTATATATATATATATATATATATATATATATATATATATATATATATCTTAGAATATCAAATATACTTTTTTCAACAAGAAAAGGCATGAAATAGCTGTATGCAGTTTGGAATAAATTGCTATACACTGGGGCTGATTTACTACAACAGGAGAGTGCAAAATCTGGTTTAGCTGTGCAAGGTAGCCAATCAGCTTCTAACTTCAGCTTGTTCAATTAAGTTTTTGAGAAAAATCTGAAAGCTGATTGGTTTATATGCAGAAAGTTGTAAGGTGGGGGACATGTCATAAAATCCAATCTTAAGTTCACATTGGCATCATCCCATAAATGAATGTTATTTTTGAAACAAAAGGGTAGTGGGACTTTAAATATGCCAAATGAGAACAAAGTCAGAATAAAAATCAATATAAATTTTATTACACATAAATGTTATCATAAATACAATATTAAAAACATAGATATGCATAAAGAAACTTTGCAATAAATACAAAAATATGTAAATCTGATGGATACTTGTAACTGGTCTACGTGCTACGTGGGATCTCCCGCTTCTTCAGGACCATACATATATTGCAAGTGTGCTACATAGTTACATAGTTAGTCAGGTTGAAAAAAGACACAAGTCCATCCAGTTCAACCTTAACCTGTGTTATATACAGAGTTTCTTACTCAATATCATAAATCATCAAAACAACAGAGGAGAGGAATACAGGTGCTGTCTCAGATGTTTTGCCTACTGGCCCATAGGATATAGTCCAGACCTATAAAGGCAGAAGTAAACATAAATATCCAAGAGGAGGAAAGAAATATCCGGTGTATAGCAATATACTCTGAACGATGTGAATCCCAATATCTATTTAAGACAGAGGGGATAAATCCAAAGTACCAAGAAAACCAGGCATCTCTGTGACGATCACATTTTGCTGGTATTGTGGTAAGTACATATCCACCTCTCCTCTGGCAAAGTTAGGTTTATATGCAGAGCTGCACCAGATTTTGCACTCTCCGGTTTTGGTAAATCAAGCACACTGTATCTGCATAATAAGTCAGTGTTTCTGAATGCACAGTTGACTGTTGCTACATGAGGACTAATCCCTTTATACTATACTTCTTTCCTCCAGACATTTCCCACTCTACTTTTATTAGAATAGCCATTCTCAACATTTTTACCCCAGAGGAACCCTTGAAACAACTTTTAGATTTCAGGGAACCCCTTCTAAAAATCGTCAGTAAGTTGTAGATATAATAAATAAAATAACAGTGAATGTGGCATCCCTAGAGAATATGACAACCACAGCGGATTATTTTTTGGGCCTCCTTGCATTGTTGGCCAGTGGGAGAGAGAATAACCCTTTTACATTGGTGACCACTGGGAAGAATGACACTTTTAGAGATAATGAAAATATAATTTGTGTCATTAGTTACTTACTGTATGTGAGAGAAAAGATAAGAAGTTCCACTTGTTCCAGTCCACTTGCTTTGCCTATTGATGTTGGTCCTAAAACTATGCAGGTGCCCTCAAATGTAAAGTCAATCCACAGCTTATTACTTATTAAAGAACCCCTAGCAATCTCTGGAGCAGCCTTTCTCAACCTTTTCCCCTTGAAAGAACTTTCCGGTTCCAGGGAACCCCTGCTCAAAATTACTATATCTACAGTACAAGCCATGATACATTAGTGTGATGGTCAGTGGGAAGAAGGCTCCTCACACTTGTGGTCATTGAGAAGAATTACTCCCTTACAAATAGATAAAAATATCACTGATGTCAGTGGGAACTTATCTGAGAGGCAGAAATTGCTAATTGCTCAATGAACCCCTAGCAACAACTGGAGGAACCCTGGTTGAGAAACCCTGCTCTGGAGGAACACTAGGGTTCCACAGAACCATGGTTGACAAAAGCTGTAGAGGTAGATTGAGAGAGCTAGAGGAGGAAAGAGACAAATAAATTCCATGAAGAAGGAATATCAGTGTAGAATTAAATATTTTGGGGTCTATTTATGAAGGTTTTCAGGAGTCTGAAAGGAGAAATTTGGGAAATTTGGGGCTAGAACAGCCAGGTTGTAGCCAGCTTACCAAGCCCTGAAAATGTAATGTAATGGCAAATCTACAAAAAAAATAAAATAAATAAATATATACAGTGGGGCAAAAAAGTATTTAGTCAGCCACCAATTGTGCAAGTTCTCCCACTTAAAAAGATGAAAGGGGCCTGTAATTGTCATCATAGGTATACCTCAACTATGAGAGACAAAATGTGGAAACAAATCCAGACAATCACATTGTGATTTTTGAAAGAATTTATTTGCAAATTATGGTGGAAAATAAGTATTTGGTCACCTACAAACAAGCAAGATTTCTGGCTCTCACAGACCTGTATCTTCTTCTTTAAGAGGCTCCTCTGTCCTCCACTCATTACCTGTGTTAATGGCACCTGTTTGAACTTGTTATCAGTATAAAAGGCACCTGTCCACAACCTCAAACAGTCACACTCCAAACTCCACTATGGGGAAGACCAAAGAGCTGTCGAAGGACACCAGAAACAAAATTGTAGACCTGCACCAGGCTGGGAAGACTGAATCTGCAATAGGCAAGCAGCTTGGTGTGAAGAAATCAACTGTGGGAGCAATAATTACAAAATGGAAGATATACAAGACCACTGATAATCTCCCTCGATCTGGGGCTCCACGTAATATCTCACCCCGTGGGGTCAAAATGATCACAAGAACGGTGAGCAAAAATCCCAGAACCACACGGGGGGACCTAGTGAATGACCTGCAGAGAGCCGGGACCAACGTAACAAAGGCTACCATCAGTAACACACTACGCCGCCAGGGACTCAGATCCTGCAGCGCCAGATGTGTCCCCCTGCTTAAGCCAGTACATGTCCGGGCCATCTGAGGTTTGCTAGAGAGCATTTGGATGATCCAGAAGAGGATTGGGAGAATGTCATATGGTCAGATGAAACCAAAGTAGAACTGTTTGGTAGAAACACAACTCGTCGTAGTTGGAGGAGAGAGAATGCTGAGTTGCAACCAAAGAACACCATACCTACTGTGAAGCATGGGGGTGGCAACATCATGCTTTGGGGCTGTTTCTCTGCAAAGGGAACAGGATGACTGATCCGTGTACATGAAAGAATGAATGGGGCCATGTATCGTGAGATTTTGAGTGCAAACCTCCTCCCATCAGCAAGGGCATTGAAGATGAAACATGGCTGGGTCTTTCAGCATGACAATGATCCCAAACACACCGCCCGGGCAACGAAGGAGTGGCCTCGTAAGAAGCATTTTAAAGCGGGGGTCCACCTATCTATCATTTTTTTTTTTTTTGAGTTCATTCACAAACTTTTCTTCTCAGCATTACATACTCACATATTGTGTGTAATATGTCCGCCTGTGTGAGATTTCGTCGGAAAGAATAACTTATATTATTCACTGCAGGCGGTTTCCATCTTCATTGTGGGCATTTGAAGCCCACAAGCATTTATTTCCTGGATGTGGTGAATGCTCCCAGCATTCACCGCTTGTTCTCGCACATGCTCAGTGACATCCTGGGAAGCCTGAGACTAGCTCCCAGGAGTCTGGGAGAGGCTAGAAACACGCCTACTCCCACAGGAGGAGAACCAGGAAGTGCAAAGAAGAATAGAAAAATAAAAGGTAATTACGGCGATTTAAATTTTTTTAAACGGCATGTCAGCATCTAGGCAAGGAAGAGAATACATATAGATATTGTTCAAAATTTGGGTGGAACCCCGCTTTAAGGTCCTGGAATGGCCTAGCCAGTCGCCAGATCTCAACCCCATAGAAAACCTTTGGAGGGAGTTGAAAGTCCGTGCTGCCCAGCGACAGCCCCAAAACATCACTGCTCTAGAGGAGATCTGCATGGAGGAATGGGCCAACATACCAGCAACAGTGTGTGACAACCTTGTGAAGACTTACAGAAAACGTTTGACCTCTGTCATTGCCAACAAAGGATATATAACAAAGTATTGAGATGAACTTTTGATATTGACCAAATACTTATTTTCCACCATAATTTGCAAAAAAATTCTTTCAAAAATCAGACAATGTGATTGTCTGGATTTGTTTCCACATTTTGTCTCTTGTAGTTGAGGTATACCTATGATGACAATTACAGGCCTCTCTCATCTTTTTAAGTGAGAGAACTTGCACAATTGGTGGCTGACTAAATACTTTCATTTAAGTTCATTTTTTTCCTCATTAATGTACACACAGCACCCCATATTGACAGAAAAATACAGAATTGTTGACATTTTTGCAGATTATTAAAAAAGAAAAACTGAAATATCACATGGTCCTAAGTATTCAGACCCTTTGCTCAGTATTTAGTAGAAGCACCCTTTTGATCTAATACAGCCATGAGTCTTTTTGGGAAAGTTTTTCACACCTGGATTTGGGGATCCTCTGCCATTCCTCCTTGCAGATCCTCTCCAGGTCTGTCAGGTTGGATGGTAAACGTTGGTGGACAGCAATTTTTAGGTCTCTCCAGAGATGCTCAATTGGGTTTAAGTCAGGGCTCTGGCTGGGCCATTCAAGAACAGTCATGGAGTTGTTGTGAAGCCACTCCTTCGTTATTTTAGCTGTGTGCTTATGGTCATTGTCTTGTTGGAAGTTAAACCTTCGGCCCAGTCTGAGGTCCTGAACACTCTGGAGAAGGTTTTCGTCCAGGATATCCCTGTACTTGGCCGCATTCATCTTTCTCTCGATTGCAACCAGTCGTCTTGTCCCTGCAGCTGAAAAACACCCCCACAGCATGATGCTGCCACCACCATGCTTCACTGTTGGGACTGTATTGGACAGGTGATGAGAAGTGCCTGGTTTTCACCACACATAGAGCTTAGAATTAAGGCCAAAAAGTTCGATCTTGGTCTCATCAGACCAGAGAATCTTATTTCTCACCATCCTGGAGTCCTTCAGGTTTTTTTTAGCAAACTCCATGCGGGCTTTCATGTGTCTTGCACTGAGGAGAGGCTTCCGTCGGGCCACCCTGCCATAAAGCCCCAACTGGTGGAGGGCTGCAGTGATGGTTGACTTTCTACAACTTTCTCCCATGTCCTGACTGCATCTCTGGAGCTCAGCCACAGTGATCTTTGGGTTCTTCTTTACCTCTCTCACTAAGGCTCTTCTCCCCCAATAGCTCAGTTTGGCCGGACGGCCAGCTCTAGGAAGGGTTCTGGTCATCCCAAAAGTCTTCTATTTAAGGATTATGGAGGCCCCTGTGCTCTTAGGAACCTTAAGTGCAGCAGATTTTTTTTTTGTAACCTTGGCCAGACCTGTGCCTTGCCACAATTCTGTCTCTGAGCTCTTCAGGCAGTTCCTTTGACCTCATGATTCTCATTTGCTCTGACATGCACTGTGAGCTGTAAGGTCTTATATAGACAGGTGTGTGGCTTTCCTAATCAAGTCCAATCAGTATAATCAAACACAGCTTGACTCAAATGAAGGTGTAGAACCATCTCAAGGATGATCAGAAGAAATGGACAGCACCTGAGTTAAATATATGAGTGTCACAGCAAAGGGTCTGAATACTTATGACCATGTGATATTTCAGTTTTTCTTTTTTAATAAATCCGCAAAAATGTCAACAATTCAGTGTTTTTCTGTCAATATGGGGTGCTGTGTGTACATTAATGAGGAAAAAAAGGAAGGGTGACCCCTGGAAGTTGCACATCTATGGTGTCCTGCTGCAGTGAATGAATCGAGTGGCAACCATAGCCTGGACTCCGACCAGGCCACGCCCCCAACACATTTTACTCCTCCCCCCCGCAGCTTAGTCATTGGGATCTTCTTCAGCTGCTGGTAGGAAAGGAATAATACACATTGATGTGCCAATTGCAGTCAATGGAAGTGAATGAATGTGCTCCTTGTAATGCACATTGATGCACGTTAAAGAGGACGTAAACTCTTGACACAAAATTCTCCTTTTCCCTCCCCTGCAAAGTAAAGGCACAATGTGCTAGTATGCATTATGTGACACTTACCTGCAAACGAAGCACGCACCGTCCCTGCTGCAGGCCACATCCCTCTTCGCCCGTCTTCTTTCCGGGGCCGCAGACACTGACTCTGTGACTGACCTAGGCCGCAGAGGTCTCTCCAGCGCATGCACACGGGAGCCACCGGTCACGGCACTGTCTTCTGAAGAAACGGCACAGGTGGCCGTTTCTTCAGAGCGCATTCACCGATGACATCATCGGTGCAGTATACAGTAAACATCTCCTAAACCGCGCACGTTTATGAGATATTTACAGTACCTATAAGTAAGCCTTATTCTAGGCATACCTATAGGTATAAAGTATACATGGAGGTTTACAACCTCTTTAAAATGCATATCAATGTGGTCAACATTCATTACAATATACATTAAAACATACTACAAAACATTGGTCTGGACAGCCTAAGCTCACAGTCACTCTAATCAGAGCTAAGAGCTAAGACAGAAAGTAACCTGAAATCCAAAATGTCACAGCTGTCACCAGGACAGGAGGCAAGGAAAATTTTTCCAAAGGTGGACACTTCTTTTAACAACAGCTATTTAAGACAGAAATTCCCCTCACTGTATAGAGATATCTTCTTACTTCCATGGGACGAGGATTGAAGCTAAATTCAAGCAGTTACAACTCCTGGGTGTTTTAGTATATTTCAGGTTTCTATAGGTATTAATATAGCACGGATAATTTACACATCAGTTTACATACTGTACATTCCCATTAGTCCTTTCCCCAAAGGAGCTTACAGTCTTAAGTACCTATTTCACATGTATACATACACATACACATAGTAGGGTCAGTTTAGACAGGGACCAATTAGCCTACTTTGAAGTGTGGAAAGAAACCTGAAGAAAACTCACACAAGCACAATTAGAAAATACAAACTCTATGCAGGTAGTGTCATGATTGGGATTCGACAAACCAAAAAAGCCAGTACTGCAAGGTAGGAGTGCTAATCACTGCAACCCACAGTGCTGCCCACAATGATGGAAAATCTCCCCAACGGGACACAGATAAAAAGTACGACAACAGGGTTTTGAGCCTTCCCTTCTCTATCCAACACTTGAAAAAAAAAGGTTTTATTATAATAAGGCCATAAGTACTTGGTGGTGCCGCTCCAGGCTGAGGTGTAGAGCCCCATTGGTGCTCAAGATAGTAGGGATGCCAGCATAAGAAAAACTCATCAGGTGAGCAATGAACATTTTAGCTTGAAATCACTGCTCGCCATAGCCAACCCCAGTATGGATATATACGTACATGTGAAAACATTAGTCAATGACTCTTCTCTGGCCATGCCCCCTGACATGTCTCCCCGGGGCTTATGATTAAGCCCCGGGGGTTTGGGTGAAACATATCAGGGGGCATGGCTTGAGGAGTGGCATTGACTGAGGCTTTCGCATGTATACATCCATACTAGGATCAGCTATTGGGGAGCAGCGATTTCAAGCTAAAATGTTCATTGCTCACCTAATGAGTTTTTCTTATACTGGCATCCCTACTATCCTGAGCACCAATGGGGCTCTACACCTTAACCTGGAGCGGCACCACCAAGTACTTATGGCCTTATTATAATAAAACCTTTTTTTGAGCCTTTCCTTCTCTATCCAAAACTTGAAAAAAAAGGTTTTTATTATAATAAGGCCATAAGTACTTGGTGGTGCGAGTGTAAGAAAAACTCATCAGGTGAGCAATGAACATTTTAGCTTGAAATCGCTGCTCGTCTTAGCCGATCCTAGTATGGATGTATACATGTGAAAGCCTCAGTCAGTGCCACTCCTCAGGCCATTCCCCCTGATATGTTTCGCCTCCAACCCCCCGGGGTTGTGCCCTGCCCCCTAACCATTTAATTTAACCCATTGTCACCTACCCCAGCATCCCTTTAACTGGGCTCATACACCCAGGGAGGGGAAAGGTCTGCCTAGTCATGTGACCACTGTGCTTGGCTGTCACAGCTGTCACATGATCGGAAGCTGGTCTCGCCCGGTCTAGTAGGGCTGAGCTCAGGCGTATTTGGACATGAAGCAGAACCCGCCTGAGCTATCCTGTTGGGAAGCTGTCAAAGCTGACAGGCAATCATAGGTGGCAGAGGCATTTCCCACCGTATGTATGCAAGGGGTGTGTGTACATGTGGCTGCGGGCCAGGGAATGCCTTCATCACTTATGATTGGCTGTTGAGTTGAATAGCTTCTTGGTGGGGAAGCTCAGGCAAGTTTGGCGGCGTGTCCAAAACCAGCAAACTCATCACTGGTCATTAGTACAGACTTTGAATCAGTCTTTGACAGCTAGTTCTCTGTGCTGGGAACGGGCAGTGAGCGCGCTCTCAGCACAGAAACCTCTGCTGGCCATAGACGCATATGTGCGACGTGTGGGCATTAAAATCCACCCTCTTGCGGTGGCACATATGCATTACGTGGGTGGAAGGAGGTTAAATGTGGTATTACATCAGATTCTAAACATTGACCCACCATGACATAAATAAATGTAATGAGTGTCAGATGCCTTACCTCCTGCCGGCAGATATGCCAGTTGATAGATCTGCCCTTTTATTGTTACTTTCTCTGATGGCACGGTAGTTCTAATTGTCTTTGTTTTCTAGTGGTAAAATAAATCTAACACCAAGAAATACGGTATATCACAAATCAATGGTAAAATAATAATCCATAAAATACAAATAATTGGTGCAGAGGCAAGCAGCTCATTAAAATTTCATTTTTTTGCTATGATGCATTGGAGTAATAGAAATGGGAAATGTACAGTTACTGTCTGGAACTCTGCAGTAGAGGCATCACTGCTTTGATAGCTATGAGAGAGACAGTACAGAGCAGACGTGAGATATATGCAGGCTAGACGGAGATGAGTGCTGCATTCCCACTCTATATATTTCTTCTGCACTAGTGAAGAGGGGAGATAGTAAATCTCAGCCTGCTTAAAGAGCATAGCGTTATGGCAGTGTGGGTTTTGTGCAGATTCCAATTAAATTTAATTTGTAAGGCATGCGGTTACTGTCAGGACCGGGGATAGACTTGTCAGTGGGTTGGCTAGCCATGGTGTACATCGCAATGTTTGGTAGACATAAGAAGTAAATAATGCCGGCTGCATTCGCCAAAGATAATTTCAGAGCAACCTGTTTTACATAGGCAGGGCCTTTTTCATCTGGAATTTGATGGATCTCAGTTCCACCACCTCTGGCTCAGGCCCTCTGCTCCCTGCTCACCACTATCACTTGTAAACACAGAAGTCTGGCTTCTGTGTTTACAAATGGCAGTTCGTCTCCCAATGGCTGCCACAGCTCTGATCTCCTGAGCAGCTCCCACTGAGTGTAGGATGGGGACAAGGGAGATGCAGGTGCCCGGAGTGCAATACGGATGCCTACTACACCCTTGCTGGATAATTTTCCTGCAAGTGAGAGAGGCGGAGCTACCTACAGTGTGCGAGAGGTACTAGAGCTGGCTAGGTGCTTTAGCTTTATAAAGCAACAAAAATAAGGCATGTGGAAGATGGTGTTGCTTTTTAGAAGGAGAGAAGATGGGGGCAGTGGAGTGGGGGTTACATTCAGAGGTCAGAGCTGAAGAGGAGTGAAAGTGAGAGGATCCAGAGTTAGGCAGCTATGGTGGAAGGCTGAACATACACATGTACACATAAACATATACATAGCGCACCCCCGAACTCTGCATTGAGCGCACCTCTGAACTCTGCACATTGTGTGTAAAAACACCAACATGTTACCCTACCAGCATGTCTTTGAAGTGTGGGAGGAAATGGGAATATCTACATGAAAACCCTCACAGGCAGAGGGAGAACATGCAAACTCCATGCAAGTAGTGCCGTGTTTGGGATTCGAACTGATGACCTCATGATCATTTATACATACACGAGCATCTAAAAAAATTAGAATATCATCAAAACGTTAATTTATTTCAGTAATTCCATTCAAAAAGTGAAACTTATATATTATATAGATTCATTACACACAGAGTGATATATTTCAAGCATTTCGTTCTTTTAATTTTGATGATTGTGGATTACAGCTAATGAAAACCCAAAATTCAGTATCTCAGAAAATTTGAATATTGTGAAAAAGTTCAATATTGTAGACTCATGGTGTCACACTCTAATCAGCAATCAACTCAAAACACCTGTAAACCTTTCCTAAGCCTTTAAATGGTCTCTCAGTCTGGTCCAGTAGGTTACACAATCATGGGGAAGACTGCTGACTTGACAGTTGTCCAGAAGACAGAGCCCTTGCACACTGGGGCGGTTTGCAGGCGCTATTGCGCTAATAATAGCGCCTGCAAACCGCCCCGAAAGTGCCGCTGCTGTCATCCCAGTGTGAAAGCCCCGAGGGCTTTCACACTGGAGCGATGTGCTGGCAGGACGGTAAAAAAAGTCCTGCCAGCAGCATCTTCGGAGCGGTGAAGGAGCGGTGTGTATACCGCTCCTTTACCGCTCCTGCCCATTGAAATCAATGGGACGGCGCGGCTATACCGCCGGCAATGCGCCTCTGCAGAGGCGCTTTGCGGTGGTATTTAACCCTTTCTCGGCCGCTAGCGGGGGGTAAAGCCGCCCCGCTAGCAGCCGCATACCGACGGTAAAACGCCGCTAGTGTGCAAGGGCTCTTATTGACACCCTCCACAAGGAGGGTAAGTCACAAAAGGCCATTAAAGCCACTAAAGAAGCTGGTTGTTCACAGAGTGCTGTATCCAAGCATATTGATGGAATGTTGAGTGGAAGGAGAAAGTGTGGTAGAAAAGGTGCAAAAGCAGCAGAGATAACTGCAGCCTTGAGAGGATTGCAAAGCAAAGGCCATTTAAGAATTTTGGGTAGATTTACAAGGAGTGGACCATGGCTGGTGTCATTGCTTCAACAGCCACCACACACAGACATAACCAGGACATAGTCTAAAACTGTCACATTCCTTGTGTCAAGCCACTCCTGAACCAAAGACAACATCAAAAGTGTCTTACCTGGGCAAAGAAGAAAAAGGACTAGACTATTGTTCAGTGGTTCAAAGTCCTCTTCTCTGATGAAAGTAAATTTTGCATTTAATTTGGAAATGAATGTCGCAGAGTCTGGAGGAAGAGTGGATAGGCACAGAATCTAAGTTGCATGAGGTTCAGTGTGAAGTTTCCACAGTCAGTGATGACTTGGGGAACCGTGTCATCTGCTGCTGTTGGTCTACTGTGTTTTATCAAGTCCAAAGTCAGTGCAGCCCTCTACCAGGAAATTCTAGAGCACTTCCTCTGCTGACCAGCTTTATGGTGATGCCGATGTAATTTTCCAGCAGGACTTGGCACTTTCCCACACTGGCAAAACTACCAATACCCGGCTTAATGATCATGGTATCACTGTGCTTATAAAAAGCACAGTCCCGTGACGACGTCCTTTTGACTACGTAGGGAGAAGCGACGTACTGACGTCACCTCAAGTTACGCTAGTCCCGGAAGCTACGGGCTGTTATCGAGAGCCTGCCGGCTCGATCTTTTAACCCCTTCCCGACCGGCGCACGCCGATGTACATCGGCAGAATGGCACGGCTGGGCAAATGGACTTACAGGTACGTCCATTTAAATTCCCCGCCGTGCCATTGCGTGCGTGCCGCCGGCGGCACGCGCGCCGGCCAAGAGCTCCGTGAGAGGGGTCGCGGATCCCGCGGACTCAATCGCCGCGGGGATACCTGCGATCGCCTCACGGAGAGGACGAACAGGGAGATGCTGATGTAAACAGCATCTCCCCATTCTGCCTAGTGACAAGTGTCACTGATCACAGCGCCCTGTCATCGAGAGCAGTGATCAGAGTAATGACACTGCTAGCCCATCCCCCTACAGTTAGTAATCACTCCCCTAGGACATACTTAACCCCTCCTCACCCCCTAGTGGTTAACCCCTTCACTGCCAGTGTCATTTACACAGTAATCAGTGCATTTTTAATTGCACTGATCGCTGTATAAATGACAATGGTCTCAAAAATGTGTCAAAAATGTCCGACATGTCCGCCATAACGTCGCAGTCACAATAAAAATCGCTGATCGCCACCATTACTAGTAAAAAAAAAAAATAATAATAAAAATGCCATAAAACTATCTCCTATTTTGTAAACGCTATAACTTTTGCGCAAACCAATCAATAAACGCTTATTGCGATTTTTTTTTTACCAAAAATATGTAGAAGAATACGATCGGCCTACACTGAGAAAAAAAAATGTTTTTTTTATATATTTTTGGGGGATATTTATTATAGCAAAATGTAAATAATAATGCGTTTTTTTCAAAATTGTCGCTCTTATTTTGTTTATAGCGCAAAAAATAAAAATCGCAGAGGCGATGAAATACCACCAAAAGAAAGCTCTATTTGTGGGGTAAAAAGGATGTCAATTTCGTTTGGGAGGCACGTCGCACAACCGCGCAATTGTCAGTTAAAGCGACGCAGTGCCGAATCGCAAAAAACGCTCTGGTCAGGAAGGGGGTAAAATCTTCCCGGGCTGAAGCGGTTAATGCTGTTTATACTCTACTTGAATGTAAGTGTCCATTCGTCTTTTATAGTTTAAATAAATGTTAAAGGTTTTATACCCTTCTGTTGTACTATGGGGATCCATTAACCGTGTCCCAATCGTGTGAGAACCATCACTGCTGAGGCTAAGGAGTTCAGTGTACGGCACAGAGATCCCAGGCTGGGTTACAAGCCATTTGCGCCCTCTGGTCCCCTGTAACAAGGGACCATAGCGATCTGGTAAGCGGCAGCGTGTGCTTAGGTGGAGGCACTTTTCTATTTCTTCACGCTTTCTGGGGTGTCTGGATTTTATGTCACTGTGGATGAGTCAATAATTATCTTTCGTGGACTATTTTTGACATATTTTTGACTTGTTTTTTACAGTCACCACTATCACATATGGACTCATTTTTGTCATTTAATATTTTTTACTATTCTCCTGTTGGAGTTTAGCACTCACTACTGTCACCATTCGTTGGTAATTGTCATCATATGTTCACTAATTTTTTATTTTTCATTTTTATATTTTAGTCATATTGTTACACCACTGGGTTATTACCCATTGAGGTTTTGTCCCACTGGCATATATGTTCTTATATACTGTGTTAGTGTATTATCATCATCATATTGGATTTTTAATTTATCATTTATTGTGAGTGCATATGTTTCCCATAGCTATTGCCTCACAGGTCAATTTATTTAGCGCAACTTCTCCCTTTTTATATTTCTGTTTGGTGTCATATAACATCTTGAGTTGTAGCTTAGTATTTAGCTAATAGCGCAGTTTTCTTTTTTACCTATCACTGTGCTTGATTGGCTAGCAAACTCGCTTGACCTAAACACCATAAAGAATCTGTGGGGTATTGTCAAGAGGAAAATGAGAGACACCAGACCCAACAATGCAGATGAGCTGAAGGCCGTTATCAAAGCAACCTGGGCTTCCATAAGGCCCCTTTCACACAAGGCGGACTCCGCTTCCACGGAGTACGCCTCGGTCCGCGTGCTCAGCGGGAGATCTCTCCGTTGATCTCCGCTGAGCCGGCGGATGACAGGTCCCTCTCTGCTCACTGAGCGGGGAGGGGCTTGTCAGGCGCCGCTGCCGCCTATGGAGGGATCGGATGAAAATGGACAGCATGTCCGTTTTCATCAGATCTCACCCGATCCGATCCGCCAGCGACGGACCTGGACGTAGAGCCATCCGTCTGCCTTTAGCGTATCGGACCGGGTCGGATGTCAGCGGACATGTCTCCGCTGACATCCGACGCTCCATAGACTAACATGGAGCGCCCGTTCAGGTCCGCCGTCAAAACTGACAGGCGGACCTGACAGTCCGATCGTGTGAAAGGGGCCTAACACCTCAGCAGTGCCACCGGCTGGTCGCCTCCATGCCACGCTGCATTCATGCAGTAATAAATGCAAAAGAAGCCCCGACCAAGTACTGAGTGCATACTATACTGTACATGGACATACTTTTCAGTAAGCCAACATTTCTGTATTAAAAATCCTTTTTTTTTTTTTTATTGCTCTTGGGTTTTCAACAACTGTAAGCCATAATAATCAAAATGAAAAGAAAGAACTGCTTGAAATATATCACTCTGTGTAATAAAGTAAAAGTTTCACATTTAAATTAAATGACTGAAATAAATTAACTTTTTGATGATATTCAAAATTGTTGAGATGCATCTGTATAGATACAGTGTTCAAATCAATACCAAAGTGATATTTTCAAACTCACATACTAATGTAATAAGAAAGAATGAGAAACGTTTGCAGAGACAACTTTAGAAGCACAACCCAGAGGTTTGTGGAGATGGCATCAGAACCATACTGACAGAACCAGGCAATAAACAGGTTTATTAGTAAGTAGGGAAGGGTTTCCGCGCTCACTGACTCAGGTTGCAGCCTCCCCTTGGACACACCCCCTGGGGGGTGAGATATATTAGTGAAAAATTATTTAAGGATAGGGGTAAGTGGCCTACCTATATTGGGGTGCCTAATTGGATTTAATAACTGTGCTTGTGTTAACAAAACAAGAACAAAAAACCACTCAGCAAAAAAAACCTTTTGGTTTTTGAGTGTGCTCCTAATAGAGATTAATGAACCGTGCTAGTGTATATAAATCAAAGGAATGCTCATATATATAACTGAGGTATAGCTACCATCCAAACCAGTGTGGTATATGGTAAAACTGGACTCAATTATACAACACACACTCCCATCTATTGCGTGGAGAGAAATCTGATCAGTGAAGATCCCCCCTGCAGGTGGTGTGGTGCCCAAAAAATTATTAATCAATACATACAAAAGTGATATCTCATATGAATCCAAAACACGTGTTGAACCCCTCTCCCATCCACAATCCAAAGAGAGATAGGAGGTGGTACAGATCTTAAAGCGGAGCTCCACCCTGTTTTACAAGTTTTGCTCAATCACATGCCAGGACTATATTCAGTTATAAACGGATATTTCTTTTTTTTTTTTTTCGTTTGTACCTGTGTTTTTTCAATGTCCATCTCTGCTTCCTGTCTTAGCTCCCTGCGGATATGGGTGGGTCATCTGCGGCTATTTCGTAATTTCCTTTGTAGCTGCAATGTCTCCTGGGAGCTCCTGTCATTTTTCCCAGGAGTCATTGCGGAGGCCTGCCGCGAGTTCTCGCGGGATTTCGATGACGACGCCCGCCCGTTGTGATGGCAACCCTGAATTTTACAGGGCTGCTCACCGTAAATACTGAGCATGCGCGGGAAATAGCGGTGAATGCTGGGAGCTCAGCATTCACCAGATCCCGGAAATCCATGCTTGTGGGCTTCATATGCCCACAAGCAAGATGGGAACGGTCACGATCGAGATTTATAAGTATATATTTAAAACGAAAATGGACAGCAGCAGCTTAAAACAACTGAAACAGTGAGTGTCACTTTATGATTGTACATGTGTAATAATGATTAAAAAAAAAAAATGGGAATGGTCGAGTGGAACCCCGCTTTAAATTAGTTCATCATGTGTTGTAAACATAGAAAATATATATATAGTTATAAAACTGAAAAAATGTGAAAAAATCTAAAAAAACATATATTAATATATAGTTCCAGCATAGGAGAAAAGGTGTGTAATGTTCCAGCAAAGTTCTTGTGATTAGTGACTTTGTGAGAAAAAACAGCTGATATCCGGTGACTTGCGGTGCTCCCCCCTCAAGGATCCCCACTCACCAGCTCCCTACACCCCTGCAGGGGTAATAGGCATGTAGTACCGGGCCGTAGAGTAGCGTCCTAGATTCCAGTAGGGCTGTCCCCGGGTGCTTCTGCTCCAGATGTAATAACCCGTCCGTGGTATGGTCGTCCACATAGGGAAGAAACAGGGCTCCCGTAGTGTATTACGTTTAAAATTACTTTATTAAAAAATTATGCCAAACATCAAGCTAAATAAATAAAATAAATTAAAATAACTAAAAAGTCCAGGCTCCTTAAAAAAAGGATGCCATATGATCACACTGCGTATAAGTAACATACACGGAGAGAGCTCGTGGATCCCAAGCCATCAGCTGAGCGGCGTGCACCTCAACTGCGTTCCATACTCTCTCCGACTTCCGCGTGTGATGTAATTGCGTAGCTCCGCCTTACACGTTTCGTCATCGACGTTGTCAAAGGTAGGATAGGGGTAAGTGGCGGTAGCGCCACTTACCCCTATCCTTAATAAACAGGTTTATGCAGAGATGTATGGACCTCTGTAAGTATACTGTAAAGTCCAGTGAGCCACCAAGGAGTGATCTCATCAATGAGGTATAACATATGAATTGTTGTGAACATTAATGACATATGGATGGCCATTAAAGTGGTTGTAAACCCTTTACCACCACTTTAAACTACAGGCAAGCCTATAATTAGGCTTACCTGTAGCTGCACTGGACATCTCCTAAACCTACACGGTTTAGGAGATATCCCTGTATTTGCATGTGTCGACGTCATCGGCACATGCGCACTTAAGCCAACTGAAGCAATGGCATGTGCATGCCGTTGCTTCAGTTGTACCGTGCCGTTCCTGGCGGCTCCCGCGCGCATGCGCGGGAGTGACGTTATCGCAGCTCCGGCCAATCACAGCGCCGGAGCCGCGATACCCGGAAGTTACCCCCGGGAGAGATGTCGCCGGCCGGAGGGGGAGACGAGGATGGCTACGGGGGCTTCATTCTCGGGTAAGTAATTCATAATGAGCTAGTATGCTATGCATACTAGCTCATTATGCCTTTGTCTGGCAGGGTTTTTTTTTTTTTTTAACCTGGGTTTACAACCACTTTAACCTTTAGAACCCTTGTTGGCAGGGCTGTCCTCCACAGAGGTAAATTGGTAAAGTGTATCACTTCGGACACAAAGAGCGTTTGCCTTTCTCCTCTAAATGCCAGAACTCCTGGCAGGAGAAAAGCTGCTTAAAATAAGCTGCATAGGGACACATATTACACATGCATTTAGACACATTAAGCATTTGAGCTTTAATAGATACCATTGGCTAGAATTTTAATTTATTCTGGAAATTGAAATACATTAAACCTCAAACATTTAGAAGCGTTTGCATGCGTTCAGGCGGGTTTTTTCTGCTTTCCAGCTCCTCTCCTGAATACTTTTTAATTTTTTTAATTTTTTTTTAGCTTGTAAATGCTCTGCTTCAAATATATCTGTAAAGGCCTATGTGTGCTTGGACACATAGGCTAATATAGGTTGCTTCTGAATGCTGAAAAAATAGAGTTAAGCGCCTGTAAAAGCTGTGTTTTCTTAAGCCAAATGTGCATAAGATCTTTAACTCCATCCAGGGCCAGGACAAAAGATGGGCAGAAGGGAAAGCTTTCATGGGTACAGCAGTGTAAGGGGACAAAGAATGGACAGAGGGCAATAATCCCATTCTACCGCATTAACAGTGGAAGAGGGGGTGCAGTTCTACATTCTTGCCCTGGGCGCTAGACGAACCTGTCCCAGGACTGGCTCCATCCACACTATCCAGTTGTCCCCTGCTAGCTATAAAGCTTCAACAGCCACTGTTCTTGCACTTGTTGAATACCCGAACAGTGACTGCATCTGATTTTCCACCAAGCTCCTTTGATTTTCAGTAACCTTTTGTCAAGCCTGGTGGCTCCAGCACAGCAACTCACTGCTTGAATTTCAGGCTCTAATTTTCAACTTGTCTGTGTAAAGTGTTACTAAACCCACAACAGTAAAACCAGTCTGTATATGCAGTAAAGCATGCTTGTTATACTCACTGTGGAACCTAAGGGGTTAATATTCTGCATTGTGTAAAAAGGCTGTTTGATCCTGTCTTCTCTGATCCTCCCCTTCTTTTATTGTCCCCAATCCACCTACTGATAGACCAGAGCTGTGGAGACACTCTGCACATGCTCAGTTTGACCAGAGCTGTGGAGACACTCTGCACATGCTCAGTTTGGTGTGTATTGCTAGGGAGTTTTTTTTTTTTTTTTGGGGGGGAGGGTGCATGTGATCAGCACAGGGCCAATCAGCATTGTCCAGACAAAGTCAGGGATCATGCAGCCTCATAGGACAGTCAGAGGAGAATGAAAGCTCCTCCTCAATCTTTAACCAGTGGTCAGCTGGACACTGATAGAAGTCACAAGACTGCTATATACTGCTGATGAGAAAAAGTATTTAGCAGTTTATATTTACTAAAATAATTGCATTTCCATGTTCTGTGTACTGTGGGAGACCAGATATAGTGAATGCAGGCTCCTGGGTTTAGTAACACTTTAAGTCTTTGTTGGGGTGTGGAGGGGCTATCATTTTGTAGGGGTTTCTACCTCTTTAACCTTTTGTGCTGTGCATGGCAGGAGTAGTAAACTTGGGCGCGCCAGCTGGGTTGGATCACAGGAGGTCTGTAACTGGGCTACAACCTGCTTAGCCCTGGAATACAGGTGTTATATGTATATATTTAAGCAATGCTTGTTTATTGTAACAGTAGTAATCTGGGGACTGCTAGTATAGCTAATCTAATATACAAGGATGAATGTCATGATCTCCCCTCCTACAATCACAGAATGCCTTGCATCACTTAAAAGAATGCAAGATGTTTTCGGAATGGAGGAGCTGCAGAGGGAGCCACCAGCTGTGATCTGTGCCCTTCAGTTTCAATGTCGTCATTTCGGTGCTGACTGTACTGTATGGAGGGAATGAATTTATGAGCATTACATAACACAGCAGCGCCCACGCCTTGCACACACTTCATTAGTGTTCATTTATTTTTATGGAGCAAATGGCCAAAAATTGTTTTTGGCCGGAGTTCAGCTTTAAAGTGGTGTGTCATGACTGTCAGTAGATAAATGGAGGCATAAAGCTGAAGTTATATGCAAATCTAAATATGCAACTGTGAACTTGGAGAATGATCCTCCCCTTCCTGCTTCCCACTGAGCAAAATGTGGAATGGGCCAAGCTCGACTTTTGCATGAAAAGTCAAAATTTGCATGTAAATTCTACTGATTTTAGATTGTAAGCTCTAACGATCAGGGCCCTCTGATTCCTGTTGTATCAAATTGTAATGTAACTGTAATGTCTGCCCTCATGTTGTAAAGCGCTGCACAAACTGTTGGCGCTGTATAAAACCTGTATAATAATAATAATAATAATAATGATCATTTTAACATGCAGGCTTTACTGAAGGCAATGTCTTCTTATGGACTTTATCAGTTTGCCCTGCACCTATGTACTTTGCCATCAGTTTAATATTTTGCTAAGTGGAGGAATGTAAATAGCTAATGAAAAAACTACACAATTTGATTCACTTCACTATATTATGTAATATGGTAGTTCCTCTCTATATGCTATTTGTCATTTGCGTGAGTTCCATACAGAGCGTTTAAGATGTAGAAATAAAGAATGATAATAAATGCATTCTAAATTATTAAAAAAACAAGATGCCATGTCTGTCTCAGCAGCACAAGAGTTAATCGCAGGATGTGCTACCCTATTATTTGATCCTCTTACAGGATAAAAATGACCCCCATGGCATGCAAGGCGATCTATGGAGCTGCAGCGACATCTGGTGGCCATGCTGTGTTATTAAAAATTTAATTGAGCGGATGCTGATGTGTGTTCATTACTATCCACAGTTCATGAATTGTGTTCCATCAGGTAGTCAGTGCTTCGCTATATTTGACAAAGAAGGAAGATGCAGCATGCAGATAGCATTTTATTTCCATTTACGTCCGCAAATTTTTGGGGGAGGGCAAACTTTTCCATAAACTATAAAACAAAATTGACCAGCTCAAGCCAAAGCTTTTAAAGAGTATGTAAACCCAACATTTCATATTCCTGATATGTGCTTGCTGTACCATGTACTTACATGAAAAAATATTCTGTTCTCTTTGTATTGCTTCCTTTGTATGAAATCCCTGGTGTTCCTGCCAGTACTTCTGCTTTGCTATTAAAAACTGATCACACTAGTCATGGGGGCACAGCATGGCTGGTTCTCTAGCTATGCTGGAAACTCAGCCTGCTCTAATCCAATGATCAGACTTGTCCTGACACCCCCCTTCCTGCACAGCCTTTCACTGAGAAGCTCAGTGTTCTGTTGTCCGTCCCCCCCCCCCCCCCCCCCCAGCTCTTATGCAGCTGAAAACAGAGGGAATGTGATCACGTATATAACAATATAGAAAAAAAAGGTATTTTTATTTTGGCCCCACATCCAATCACTTTTCAAAGTTTTTCGCCTCAACCTCCTCAACATCTCCTAAATACGTCCCTTCCTAACCAATGACACCACAAAGCTCCTAGTTCACTCCCTGGTTATCTCTCGCCTAGACTACTGCAACTCCTTTTATATTAGCTTACCTTTAAGTAGGCTCCCCCCCCTTCAGTCCATCATGAATGCTGCTGCCAGGCTCATCCACCTTACAAACCGCTCAGCTTCTGCTACCCCCCTCTCTGCCAATCCCTACACTGGCAGCCACTCACCCAACAAATTAAATTCACAATACTAACAATAACTTACAAAGCCATCCTCAACTCGTTCCCAACCACATCGCTAACCTGGTCTCAAAATAACAACCAAATAATTCTCTTCGTTCCTCCTAAGACCTCCTGCTCTCTAGCTCTCTCATCACCTCCTGCTATACTCGCCTCCAGGACTTCTCCCAAGCCTCTGCCATCCTTTGGAATTCCCTACCCCAATCTGTCTGACTATCTCCAACTCTATCCACTTTTAGGCGATCCCTGAAAACTTTTTCCTATAGAGAAGCCTATCCCGCCCTTACCTAACAACTGTACTTTTTTCTCCATCAGCTCATCCCCCACAATTATTATCTTTTGTATCTCTTGACCTTCCCTCTTATGCCGCGTACACACGATCGGAAATTCGGCCAGCAAAAGACTGATGAGAGCTTTTGGTCGGAAAATGCGACCGTGTGTATGCTCCATCTGACTTTTGCTGGCCGAATTCCAGCCAGCAAAAGACTGAGAGCATGTTCTCAATTTTTCGGTCGGAAAAAGTTCCTATCCGAAAATGCGATCGTCTGTAGCAATTCTGACGCGCAAAATTCCTACGCATGCTCGGAAACAATTCGACGCATGCTCAGAAGCATTGAACTTCATTTTCTCGGCTCGTCGTAGTGTTGTACGTCACCGTGTTCTTGATGGTCGAAAGTTCAGCGAACTTTTGTGTGACCGTGTGTATGAAAGCCAAGCTTGAGCAGAATCCCGTTGGAAAAGCCATCATATCTTTTTCCGACCAAAATCCCGAGTGTGTGTACACGGCATTAGAGTGTAAGCTCTAACGAGCAGGGCCCTCTGATTTCTCCTTGAATTGTATTGTAATTGTACTGTCTGCCCTAACATTAAAGTGCTGCGCAAACTGTTGGCAATATATAAATCCTGTATTATAATAATATTTTTTTTTGTATCTGTGCACAAATGTTTTGTCTTTCATTTCTATTTTAAACTGAATGAGTTGTTTTACAAGGTGTGAGTTTACAATCACTTTAATTGCTGTGTCCTTTTTTTTTTTTTTTTTGAGGATTCCCTGAATCTACCATCCAATTGACAGGTGTCACAAGGAAATAAAGGAAGTGGAAATCAGGAACGCTAAGATAAAAAGGAATTTTCACTTTACATGTAGGGAGAAGGTGTGTGAACCCCCGGTTCATATATGACCCAGATTATTCCTTATCTTATCAAACTGATCTTTGTTCTGCACTATTTTGTACTCTCTAATGCAATTTTCCCCAAAGGGTAGCTAATCTATCCCACATGCTTATAGTGATCATCTGATTTTTTTAAGGCTGTACAAAAATATGATTGCATCTATTAGCTTTATACAACCTATGAGACTGAAGCTACTATGCACTAGACTTCATTATGAACCATAACCATCCCAAAATAAAGTAAATGAAAGTTGTTCTCAAAATGAATTTATCAAACACATAGCTCCCAACTTTCCCTGATTTCGAGGGACTGCCCCTCATTTAGAACAAAGTACCTTATTCAGAACAATGTCCTTCTGTCCCTCTTTCATCCTCATTTGTCCCTCATTTTGGTCTGATCTATATAGTTGTATATAAAATGCACTACTTTTCTATCAAAAAGTGTTCCCAAGTGTTAACAATTTTGAAAAAAGACCCAATATTTTTTACTTTTTGCTATAATAAATATCCTCTTTTTTTTTTTTAAAAATACAAATGTATTCATCAGTTTAGGCCAACATCTATTCTTCTACATATTTTTGGTAAAAAAAACAAAACGCAATTAGCGTATATTGATTGGTTTGCACAAAAGTTATACCGTCTACAAAATAGGGGATAGATTCATGGCATTTTTATTATTATTTATTTTTTTACTAGTAATGGCAGCGATCTGCCATTTTTAGCAGGACTGCGACATTGCGGACAGATCGAACACTTTTGACACTTTTTTGGGACCATTGACATTTATACAGCGATCAGTGCTATAACAATGCAGCGATTACTGTGTAAATGCCACTGGCAGGGAAGGGCTTAACACTAGGGGGTGATCAAGGTGATCAATGTGTTACCACGTGTGTGTTTCTAACTGAGGGGGGATGTGACTGACTGGAGGAGGAGACAGAATGCTGTTCCTAATTACTAGGAACAGCAGATCTGTCTCTCCTGTCAGAAACAGGTATTTGTGTGTTCACATACACAAATCCCCATTCTGGCTTTCGTGCCCGCGATCGCGGGTGGCCGGCCACGTACATCGGGTCCCCCACCATGCAGCGGGCATGCGCCTGTTATGGCTTTTAATGGAGCCGACGTATAGGTATGTAGATTCGCACAGAGGAGCCAACCTGCCACCGTAAATGTACGTGAGCCGATCGGGAAGTGGTTAAGGGGGGTGTGACAGGGGGTGTGTCCTATGCCTACATACTTTTGCTAATAGGTGTCCCCTGTTCCCATCTCAGAAAGTTGGGAGGTATGCATACATGATAATGTGATGGTCACGTTGCATAATGATGGTTCACTGAGGTCAGGTCTTACTCATTTCCATCTATGGCCAGCCTTAGTATGAAGCTAATAAGATTAAGGTTATATATACAGAGTTCAAATTAATACCAGACCAGCAAACTCGTACTCAGATCCAAGATTTCCAAGAACCATACAAGAATCATAAACATGTTTTTTGCAAAAGAATCAGAACCAAAATAGCACAATCAGTACCGGGCTTGTAGAGACAGGATCAGAACCATGCTGATGCAACCAAAGAAAAAACAGGTCCACAGAGAGTGAATCAGAACTAGGTTTAAGTATACAGTACACTAAGCCACCAATGAAACTACACATAAAGATGATGCTGATTCAGCATTGATGAAAACGAAGTTAGAGAGCACTGGTGGCCAGGAAGGGAAGCTGCTGTAAATAAGCATGTGTCTCTAACAGTCAATGTTACGATATGTGAATGGCTAGGTGCCAACCTAGGTCATGGCATAACTTGGTAGTGCAAAAACTGGGCCCCGGTAGTGTGAAAAACACACAAGGTTGGTGAACCTTGAGGACAAGCTACATCTTTGAATTATCAAATTCAGCCACATAGTCCATTAGGGATGAAAAGTAACACATTTAAAATGCACTGTAACCGAACCACATGAAAGAAAAAAATTGTAAATATACAGTATCTCACAAAAGTGAGTACACCTCACATTTTTGTAAATATTTTATTACATCTTTTCATGTGACAATACTGAAGAAATTACACTTTGACACAATGTAAAGTAGTGAGTGTACAGCTTGCATAACAGTGTAAATTTGCTTTCCGTTTAAAATAACTCAACACACAGCCATTAATGTCTAAACCACTGGCAACAAAAGTGAGTACACCCCTAAGTGAAAATGTCTAACTTGGGCTCAAAGTGTCAATATTTTGTGTGGTCACCATTATTTTCCAGCACTGCCTTAACTCTCTTGAGCATGGAGTTCACCAGAGCTTCACAGATTGCCACTGGAGTCCTCTTCCACTCCTCCATGACGACATCACAGAGCTGGTGGATGTTAGAGACCTTGTGCTCCTCCACCTTTCATTTGAGGATGCCCCACAGATGCTTAATAGGGATTCGGTCTGGAGACATGCTTGGCCAGTTCATCACCTTTACCCCCAGCTTCTTTAACAAGGCAGTGGTCCTCTTGTTGTTGTGTTTGGGGTTCTTATTATGTTAGAATACTGCCCTGCGGCCCAGTCTCTGCTTCAGAATGTCACAGTACATGTTGGCATTCATGGTTCCCTCAATGAACTGTAGCTCCCCAGTGCCGGCAGCACTCATGCAGCCCCAGACCATGACACTCCCACCACCATGCTTGACTGTAGGCAAGACACACTTCTTTGTACTCCTCACCTGGTTGCTGCCACACATGCTTGACATCATCTGAACCAAATAAGTTTACCTTAGTCTCATCAGACCACAGGACATGGTTTCAGTAATCCATGTCCTTAGTCTGCTTGTCTTCAGCAAACTGTTTTCTTGTGCATCATCTTTAGAAGAGGCTTCCTTCTGGGACGCCAGCCATGCAGACCAATTTGATGCAGTGTGCGCTATATGGTCTGAGCACTGACAGGCTGACCCCGTACCCCTTCAACCTCTGCAGCAATGCTGGTAGCACTCATACGTCTATTTACGGCAACCTCTGGATATGATGCTGAGCACGTGCATGCAACTTCTTTGGTCAACCATGGCGAGGCCTGTTCTGAGTGGAACCTGTCCTGTCAAACTGCTATATGGTCTTGGCCACCAGGCTGCATCTCAGTTTCAGGCTCTTGGCAATCTTCTCAAAGCCTAGGCCATCTTTATGTAGAGCAACAATTCTTTTTTCAGATCCTCAGAGGGTTCTTTGCCATCAGGTGCCATGTTGAACTTCCAGTGACCAGTATGAGAGAGTGAGAGCAATAACACCAAATTGAACGCACCTGCTCCCCATTCACACCTGAGACTTTGTAACACTAATGAGTCACATGACACCGGGGAGGGAAAATGGCTAATTGGGCCCATTTTGGACATTTTCACTTAGGGTGTACTCACTTTTGTTGCCAGCGGTTCAGACGTTAATGGCTGTATGTTGAGTTGTTTTGAGAGGACGGCAAATTTACACTGTTATACAAGCTGTACACTCACTACTTTACATTGTAGCAAAGTGTCATTTCTTCAGCATTGTCACGGGAAAAGATATAATAAATATTTACAAAAATGTGAGGGGTGTACTCACTTTTGTGAGATACTGTAGCCTGCTCTGTGTAATAACCTGCAAGTAGTGATGGATCAATCTGCCCAGGTTTAATTCACAGTAGGCTCGGCAAACTCTTCAAAAAGTTTGATTGCAAACTTTACTGTGTACTGTATATAGGTCAATGGGAGGCAAATCTTGAGAATCAGCTCAGTCCACTTTCAATGCTAAAAGGAAAGAGATTATCAAATGAAGAACTTGTGGAGCTGAGCACTGCCAGGGGGACATGAATCAATACAAATAAAAATAAAACACCAAGAAAGACAGGTGCATCACTCAGAACAGTGGAGCCGTGGTGTATCAGTAATAGATGGAAGCCGTATTCCGGGTGCTCAGGCTGAGGCGTCCTCTCAAACACCAGTAAACAGAATGGTCAAATGACCACTGTACTGTGATCAAGGCTTATCACCAAAACGCGTTAGTCACTGTTTTTAATCACTGGTATGTGACAATAAAGAATTTAAAGGATTTACGGAGTTGCTGGCTGTACCCTTCGTTTAACCAAAAAAAATAAAAAATACAGTTCAGAAGGGACAGGGCTCTTCATATAGAACTTTGATGGCAACACGAGAAAAACTACAATTCTTCAAATTACATGGCTGGGAGATGCCTTTAAGCTTTATGTGGTGACACAGATCAGTACAATACTCTGGGACAGTGTCAACAACACCATATTCTGCCATCACATAATTTGTATGAGTGAGGCTGGGTTCACATTGAGAACGCAGCGGCTCACAGTAGGAGTCCAGTGCGTCTCCAGTCACCATTTCAGGTCCCATTTCAGCATGAATTTTGGCTGAATTCGGACCTGAAAGGGACCAAAAGATGCACAGGGCTCCTGTGCAATTCGCACTGGAGCCCTTGTAGAGATGTGTGAATCGACTCCAAAGAGAGCCAGTCACAATCTCCTGCTATGCGAATTGGATGTGGGGAAACACCCAATTTGTAATTCAAGATAGTGTGAACACAGCCTAGTACATTTTTTTAATTTTACAACATTAATTGGCTTACATAAAGCAGCAGCACTCCTATCTGATTCATTTTACATTGTAAAAAAATTATATTGTAGGTAGTTTTCGCTGCGAAACATGATTTTTTCCATAGTAGTCATAGGCTAGAATCGAAAGATTGAGTAGTGGACACAACTGATATAAAAGCTATTAGAAGGTTTACACTTTGAAAAAAATAAAAAAGTAAAGCTAAATTCTTCAACTTTATAACAATTGCCAAGCAGTGGCAAAACATAGTATAGCTTGTGATCTTCTTTAATGTAGTACAATGCTATATTTCCTACAACATTTAATCTAATGTCAACACAGAGTGCACAAAACACTTAAAAACAACGACCCTCCAGAGATGAGGTAGCTGTTATGAAGAAATAAAAATTACAGAGCCATATTTCAGATACAATAGCTAGTCATTTAGTACAATGTGCACAGCTTGTTTGGACAGCAATGTAAGAGGGAGAGACAAAACAAGTAAAAAAAAAACTAAAATAAGAATTACAGTGTATAATGTTAGGGACAAGAGCTAAGAAAATAAAAGATACACATTATGTAAGCCTTTTCAGTAGGGCACATTTGAAGAGGAGCAAGGCAGGATTTAACATGACATTAAAATAGTGAATTATGTTTAAAAAGCAGAAGTATAGTATAGACATGCTGCACATCATGTAAGCCTTTTTAATAGGCCACATTTAAAGAGATACAAGGTAGGTTTTAACATGAATTAAAAATTATAGTGGATTATGTCAGAGACAAGCAGCAGAATTATTGGACAGACAGGCTGCACATCATGTTAGCATTTTTTGAAGGCCATGTTTAAAAAGGGGGAGACAAGGCAGGTTTTAAAGTGAATTAAAAATTATTGTGGAATATGTCAGAGACAAGAGATTGAAATATTATACAGTCAGCATTTAATCAGTTCGCAGAAGGATGTATCTTGAAAATGACAGACCACATGCAATTTTTAAGCGCGAAATTCCACATTTAAGTGTAAATATTTCACATGAAAAAGGGATAATTCCAATACCCCATAATTATTATTTAAACACTCTTAGGCTGCATTTTAAACAGATGGGACATAGGTCTGCTTTAAACAAAAAAAAAAAAACATTAGAGTGTACTTATTTGATAAAAAAAGTCCCCACACATTAATTAGAAAATTTTAACTGTCCGCATTTTAAACAGGAGACACCAGACATCTTGTAAGCAAAACGTCAGTATTAAAGTACAGTGAAGTACAGCAAAAACAGGCTTTATGCACAATATGTAAGATCTTTTATCAGTCCGCAGTTTATTGTGGAGAGACCAGGCAGGTTTTAATGGAAAAATCACTGTTAAGTTATACTATTTCAAATAGACAATAGCCACAAATATTCTTGATTTGCTGGAGCACTGCCATAGGCCAAAAGATAACAGACAGAAACCACGCTTTAGCTCACAGAAAACACTATACATTTTACAACTGAGGAGTGGACACTATAAATTTTACAACTGAGGAGTGGCTGGAGAAACATATTGTGTGCCAATTTGACAATGCCAGAGAAGCAAAGTTCACTGCAAACATTGAGGGTCAATGCATGAATAACCTAGCAAAAATAACCTAGCCCGAATTTGACAGCTGAAGAACAACTGCAGAAAAATTAAGGTGTTATACTTTGACACTGTAGAACAGTGGTTCTCAACTCCTGTCCTCAGGACCCACTAACAGGCCAGATTTGAAGTATTACCTTGGGGAGATGTAGACTAGAATACTGAAATCACAGAGCAGCAAATTATATTACCTGTGATGTATTTCAGTTATCTTGCAAACCTGGCCAGTTAGTGGGTCCTGAGGACAGGAGTTGAGAACCACTGCTGTAGAAGAACTGGACTAGAGCTCTACAGTAGAGATAGCATGAGTGGTTTTGCGTGCAGGCCTGCAGTGGTGGCAGGAGATGGTAATGGATGGCACACCACCAGTGGCGGTAATGTAATAATATAATGCTGTGAAGTATACTAATGTTTTTGGGACCAGACTGAAATAAAAAAAGTAATTGTTAGTGTCACTAATCATGAAACGGGGGTACAGAGGTAGTAAATACGTAACAGTAAACAAAGTTTTCCTGGCTTTCAAATGTTCCCAGAAATGGATCAGATAAACGGCCAATTTTCATGAGAACCCCCAAAAGTTCCCCCTGATCTGAATACTCGGTAGCAGCTGAAAACAATACAGCTTATGCACACACTAATATCTAAGTCGCCAAAACCTTCAAATCACAGATTTGTGGGAAACCTGACCCCTCTGGTCAGTAAACACTGCACACAGGATTTGCAGACCACACACACACGGCTCTCACTTGCAGTTACAGGTTAGCAAAACCAGGCAATATTATCTTATACAAACGTTCAGTCCCCTACCACAACCCATCACTAGAAGGACTCACCTAACATTAGCTGGCTGGACACACACAGGCAGATGCAAATTTTGCATATAATCCGGTGCTCTCTAATGGTTGTGTGGGAGCCTAAGTCAGTTCTTCAAATCTCTGCAGTGTAAACACAGTAAACAGTCTCAATAGCGATTCCTGGACTGCTACAAAAGAACAAAAGTCCTAAATATTTGGCCTAACTATACAGAAGAGACTCCACCTATGCCACTGGCCATGGGTCATTATGGAGTCTTCTGGTGCTGGAGCCCTGGTTCTCCTCTTTAAATAGAATAATGCATAGATAAGTGGCCAAGAGGCCTCCCTCCACAGAAGGTGGTTCCCCAAAGGCCAGGTGAAGGAACACACCCTACACACAGGAGGGCCCTGTCAGGGGACTTCGGTCGCCTCCGTCCGCCGGGCTCCGGGGCGCATGCGCGGTGGACTGGCGTTTCGGCGCACACCCGTTCACGGCCCAATGGTGCGGCACGTGCGGGTGCACAATGGTCCCCGTGTGCGCGCCGTCGCCCGTGCGGGTGCTCGGTAGCGCGTCACGCTGACACACGCGCCGTGGGGGCTACTTCTGACGACTCCAGCACCCAGTCGGGTTGCTGGTTTGTCGTCAGCTGTTCCTGGTTCCCTGCTCCTCTCTGCTCCTTGTCTACTGCTTTAACCTGTGCTGACCCCTGGCTAGTTATAACGGATACCACTCCCTTCCTGATACCCACTGACCTCTGCTTGTTAAACGGACTTGCTCTGCCTGATTACCCGGTTCTGATCCCTGGCTTGTTAAACGGACTTGCTCTGCCTTATTACCCGGTTCTGATCCCTTGCTTGTTAAACGGACTTGCTCTGCCTGATTACCCGGTTCTGATCCCTGGCTTGTTAACCGGACTTGCTCTGCCTGATTACCCGGTTCTGATCCCTGGCTTGTTAAACGGACTTGCTCTGCCTGATTACCCGGTTCTGATCCCTGGCTTGTTAAACGGACTTGCTCTGCCTGATTACCCGGTTCTGATCCCTGGCTTGTTAAACGGACCTCCTGCTACTCAGTCCCCTGATCCTGCAACGGCACCTTCCCTTGCACCTTCAATCAGCATCTGAAGACTTCTTCCAGGCCTTCAAGTCCTACCTTCGGATCTCCCATCTACCAAAGGCCCGTGCCTCCGCGTGCCCCCTGCTCCCTGTATCATTTCCAGGGGTCTGGGTGCGCGTGGTCGTAAGGGCGAGCTGCTCTCGGTATCTTGGCCTCGGTGAGTATTAGTCGTGACAGTACAAACCAGCTAGATGTCCGAGGCCGACAGAGCGTGTTCTCTTTTGGAGATCCTGTGTCAGCAGGTTTCCGCTCTTGCTGACTCCGTTCAAAAATTTCAGGAAGGATATACCCAGATTGACAGTCGCCTACAACAGATTACGGGGTCACTTTCTTCTGCAGCCGCAGCTCCCGCACCCAGTAGCGGGGGTCCGCTCCCTCAGGCTACCGCCAGTCCCACAGTTGTAATGGCACTCCCAGAGCCCAGGGTTCCTACACCGGAGCGTTTTTCAGGGAACCGTAAGAAATTTAGGGCCTTCAAAAACGCATGGTTCCTCTACTTTGCTCTTCAGCCCAGAACCTTCTCATCTGAGGTTGTTAAGGTGGGATTTGCGATCTCACTGTTGTCCAAGGAACCTCAAGCCTGGGCCCACGGCTTGATGGAACAGAGAAGTTCAGTGCTAAACACGATAGACTCCTTTTTTGAGAGTATGTCCCAGCTCTATGATGATCCACAGCGCATGGCCACAGCTGAAGCAATTCTACACAACCTGTCCCAAGGAAGGAGGCCAATTGAGGAATATACGGTGGAATTTCGTAAATGGGCGGCCGACACAAATTGGAACGAGCCGGCCCTGCGCTACCAGTACCGTCAGGGCTTGTCTGAACTTCTCAAGGATGAATTGGCCAGGATGGAAACTCCCGCTTCCTTGGAAGAATGAATCCAAGCAGCCATGAAACTGGACAGGCGCCTATGTGAGCGACGCTCAGAGCGTTTTCAAAGTCCGCGCCCTGCCTGGACGTCGTCCAGACCTTTGCCTGCTCAGTCACCATCTCCAACGGCTGCTACTGCAACACCAGTCCCTGAGGCTGAGCCTATGCAGCTCGGCCTGGTCCGTGCTCCGCTGACCTCTGAAGAGAGACAACGCAGACGGCAATCTAACTTGTGCCTATATTCAGGGGGTGCCGGACACTTCTTGCGCAACTGCCCAATAAGACCTAGTAAGTTCTTTCGGCCAAATCTGATGAACTGTCAAACCAACACTGCTCCAAAAACTTACGTGACGTTGTTTGTTTCCCTACAGCTACCGGAAGGGGAGACCCGCTTACTGGCCATCATTGATTCCGGAGCTTGCAGTTGCTTCTTAGACGCTGCCTTGGCCCACAGCCTGCATATCCCTCTGCAAACCAAAGCTCAAGGTCTATGAATACATCTGGCCGACGGGTCACTTCCCCGTTCAGGTCCCATCACCCAGGAAACCCAACCTATCTTTGTGACCACAGATTCCGGTCTTCAGGAATTTCTACGGCTGGACCTCATTCACTCTCCTATTTTCCCTGTTATACTTGGCCTGCCCTGGTTACAGGCTCATAACCCACAGATCAAATAGAGTACTAAGGCGGTATCTTTCTCCTCTCAGTATTGTTCTCAACATTGTCTTCCCACGGCTCTGAAAGTTTGTGCAGCAATTGCAGTTCCATCAGACAGTCTCCAACATGTTCCCTCCGAATACCTTGAGTTTCAAGAAGTCTTTAACAAACAAATGGCTGACTGCCTGCCACCTCATCGGCCTTACGACTGTCCGATCGATCTCCTGCCCGGATCGGAAGTCCCGTTCGGCCGTATATTTCCACTCTCAGAAACTGAGCTGGAAGCTCTCAAACAATATATCGATGAGAATCTCAAGAAGGGTTTCATTCGTCCCTCGTCCTCACCTGCCGGAGCTGGCATATTTTTTGTAGGGAAAAAGGATGGATCCCTTAGGCCATGTGTAGACTACCGGCAGCTTAATAATATCACCATCAAAAACAGGTATCCACTGCCGCTCATCCCTGAGTTGTTTCAACAGTTCCGATCAGCCAAAGTTTTTTCGAAACTTGACCTCCGAGGTGCCTATAATCTTGTCAGGATCAGGGCGGGAGATGAGTGGAAAACGGCTTTCAGGTCCAGGTTCGGACATTTCGAATACCTGGTGATGCCATTCGGGCTCTGTAATGCTCCGGCCACCTTTCAACACCTGGTGAATGATATATTCTGAGAATATCTGGATGATTTCCTTGTTGTTTACCTGGATGACATTCTTATTTTCTCCTCCACTATTGAACTGCACAAGGGGCATGTAAAAAAGGTTCTCACCATACTGAAACAACACAAGCTATACCTGAAAGCCGAAAAATGTGAATTTGAAAAATCAGTCGTACAATTTCTAGGATTCATCATTTCAACTAATGGGGTCGCAGTGGATCCACAAAAGATACAAGCAATTCAGGAATGGCCGGCCCCATCTGATAAAAGAGGGGTACAGCGGTTTATAGGGTTTGCCAACTTTTACAGGAAATTTATTGTCAGATTCTCTGCTATTGTGGCGCCTATCACTCAGTTAACCCGTCAGCACGGTTCCTTTCAGTGGTCCCAAGCCGCACAAGAAGCCTTTCTGAAACTGAAGACCTTGTTCAGTTCCGCCCCGATTCTCCGTCACCCTGACTCAACTCAGCCATTTGTACTAGAGGTGGACGCATCAGAAATCGCAACAGGAGCTATCCTTTCCCAAAGACATGGACCTAAAGCCATTTTACATCCTGTAGCCTTTGCATCCCGGAGACTCAGCCCTCCAGAACTTAATTACGATGTGGGTGACAGGGAGCTGCTGGCCATAAAGTTCGCTCTAGAGGAATGGAGGTATTTACTGGAAGGCGCATTACACCCGGTGATGATCTTTACGGATCACAAAAATCTGGAATACCTCCGAACAGCAAAACGGCTAAAACCCAGACAAGCACGTTGGGCCCTCTTCTTTTCTCGTTTTAATTTCCATATATCCTACAGACCTGGTGCAAAAAATGGAAAGGCAGACGCACTCTCTCTGATGTTTTCTGCAGATCCACGAACGACTGAACTGAGCACTATTCTCTCTGTGTCAGGAAATGTTCCATTCGCTGGTAATACCTGTTATTTGGCATGCAGTACTGAGGTCCACCAGCAGGTGTCTCCTGGCAGTTTGGAACTGTCAGGAGAGCTTTTCCCTGTTAATAGTATATCATCTTTGGGCCGCAGTACTGGCGTCCACCAGCGGATGGATCCTGGCAGTGTGGAGCAGACAGTACCTCCTACAATCAGGTGTCACTTGAGGCCAATCACAGGTCTATAAATACCTGGCAAGCATTCACATGTTTGCCTTGATTTCTTCATTGCCTCCTGACCTGCTAGCGATCTGATCCAGTGACCTGAACCTGAACCTGAACCTGAACCTGAACCTGAACCTGAACCTGAACCTGAGCCTGTCTCCCTGTCCAGATCCCTATCCTGCCCCACCTGTTACCTTGCATCCCTGCCTGCAGTCTGATCCATCCATCCTCTCCCTGTCCTATGTTCACCCCATCTGCTGACCTCCCTGTGTATGACCTTGGCCTGGCTTACGTTTATGTCTCTGGAACATCCCCTGTCCATCTACTGATCTGCTGTGTATGACCCTGGCCTGGCTATTGTTTATGATCCTGGTATTTCCCATTTATTGCATTTATCTGTCTGTTGTTATTTGTGGGTCTCTGTCTGTGGTTGGTTATTGCACTGTGTCATATTACAATCGGTTGTACTATATTACTTACTTTCTTTAATAAATTATTATATTTTCACGTATATACGTTTGGGTGTCCTCTGTCGCAGAACACACGGTTCTGGTCACACCTGTTCATGACAGTAAATCAAGGCCATCTCTGACCAGAAGTGACTGCGCAGAGGAACCATTGTAGTGCTATTAAAATGCAATCAGAAACAGTTGTTCTCCTTGCCTCACTGGTGTTGGAGGATAACAATTACTGTCGTCTGGTATTGAAAGAGTGGGCCAGCGATCAGCTCCTGGAGTGTATCCGTCTGGCCCATTCTCTGGTTGATCAGGGTAGATTACTGTTTGAGAAAGTTCAGCCCCTGATACAGGTGTGTGCTGAGCTAGCCTTGTCTAGCAGTCCTAAAGGAAGTGATGATTTTTCTCCCCCCTTCAGTAGTGATCAGGTGAAGTCTCTGGTGTGGCTGTTGGAGGATGATGCTGTATACTTTCTGGAGCATTATTCAGCTTGTCCTAAACAGTTGCTAGTGGATTGTATAGATTCAGTGCAGTCCCTGGTTAGACAGGCAGTATGTGAACCCACGTTTGTTCAACCTGTACTACAGGCATGGTCAGACTTATTATTTCCAGCTTCGGTCAGCTCTTCACAACCCAGACCTGCTATTAGACACCTGCCTGCCCAGGAGTCTTTTTCCCCTTCACCCATGGCAACCTCCGTTTCAGCTCAATATACCCTGCTTCCCACCAAATATCAATACCCTGTCCCTACCCGCTGCACCTATCCTGCATTCAACCCACCTGCCTCTTCTCAGCTGTCCACAAACCCACAGGAACTTCCTCCAGCTACTGTTACCTCTTCTCTGCCATATTCCAATCCTCCTTTCCAGTCTGCTGCACCCCTCACCTACAGAGCTTCAGTGGCTAAGCCAAAGAAAAAACGAAAGTTTTTTCCAACCAAGACGGTCCTGCCAGTAACCCAACCTGCCTCCGCACCAGCTAATCCAACCCAGTCTGACATCCCGGTGCCTGCCTTCCAGCCTGATGTCTCTGTGCCTGCCTTCCAGCCTGATGTCTCTGTGCCTGCCTTCCAGCCTGATGTCTCTGTGCCTGCCTTCCAGCCTGACGTCTCGGTGCCTGCCTTCCAGCCTGACGTCTCTGTGCCTGCCTTCCAGCCTGATGTCTCGGTGCCTGCCTTCCAGCCTGACATCTCAGGTGCCTGCCTTCCAGCCTGACGTCTCGGTGCCTGCTCTCCAGCCTGCCGTCTCGGTGCCTGCCCTCCAGCCTGACGTCTCGGTGCCTGCCCTCCAGCCTGACGTCTCGGTGCCTGCCCTCCAGCCTGACGTCTCGGTGCCTGCCCTCCAGCCTGACGTCTCGGTGCCTGCCCTCCAGCCTGACGTCTCGGTGCCTGCCCTCCAGCCTGATGTCTCGGTGCCAACCCTCCAGCCGGATGTCTCGGTGCCAGCCCTCCAGCCTGATGTCTCGATGTCTGCCTTCCAGCCTGATGTCTCTGTGCCAGTGTTCCAGCCTGAGGTGCCAGTGCCTGCTCTCCAGCTTGATGAGCCCGCTGCCCAGCTTGATGAGCCCGCTGCCCAGCTTGATGAGCCCGCTGCCCAGCCTGATGAGCCCGCTGCCCAGCCTAAAGTGCCCATGCCTGCTGCCCAGCTTGAAGTGCCCATGCCTGCTGCCCAGCTTGGAGTGCCTTCTGCCCAGCTTGGAGTGCCTTCTGCCCAGCCTGATGTGCCACCTGCTGCCCAGTCTGATGTGCCACCTGCTGCCCAGCCTGATGTGCCACCTGCTGCCCAGCCTGATGTGCCACCGTCTGTTGTTCTTCCTGTTGTGCCACCGTCTGTTGTTCTTCCTGTTGTGCCACCACCTGTTGTTCTGCCTGTTGTGCCACCACCTGTTGTTCTGCCTGTTGTGCCACCACCTGTTGTTCTGCCTGTTGTGCCACCACCTGTTCTGCCTGATGTGCCAGTGCCTGTGTCTGCTGCCCAGTCTGAAGTGCCTGTTGCCCAGCCTGACGTGCCCCCATCTGTTGTTCTGCTTTATGCCATAGACTATGGACAATTACAACCAATTGGAGCGTCCGGAGGCCACTCCTTTGAGGGGGGGTACTGTCAGGAAATGTTCTATCCGCTGGTAATACCTGTTATTTGGCATGCAGTACTGAGGTCCACCAGCAGGTGTCTCCTGGCAGTTTGGAACTGTCAGGAGAGCTTTTCCCTGTTAATATTATATCATCTTTGGGCTGCAGTACTGGTGTCCACCAGCGGATGGATCCTGGCAGTGTGGAGCAGACAGTACCTCCTACAATCAGGTGTCACTTGAGGCCAATCACAGGTCTATAAATACCCGGCAAGCATTCACATGTTTGCCTTAATTTCTTCATTGCCTCCTGACCTGCTAGCGATCTGATCCTGTGCCCTGAACCTGAACCTGAGCCTGAGCCTGAGCCTGTCTCCCTGTCCAGATCCCTATCCTGCCCCACCTGTTACCTTGCATCCCTGCCTGCAGTCTGATCCATGCATCCCCTCCTTGTCCTGTGTTCACCCCATCTGCTGACCTCCCTGTGTATGACCTTGGCCTGGCTTACGTTTATGTCTCTGGAACATCCCCTGTCCATCTACTGATCTGCTGTGGTGCTAGTGGATTGTATAGATTCGGTGCAGTCCCTGGTTAGACAGGCAGTATGTGAACCCACGTTTGTTCAACCTGTACTACAGGCATGGTCAGACTTATTATTTCCAGCTTCGGTCAGCTCTTCACAACCCAGTCCTGCTATTAGACACCTGCCTGCCCTGTCCATCTGCTGATCTGCTGTGTATGACCCTGGCCTGGCTATTGTTTATGATCCTGGTATTTCCCATTTATTGCACTTATCTGTCTGTTGTTATTTGTGGGTCTCTGTCTGTGGTTGGTTATTGCACGGTGTCATATTAGAATCGGTTGTACTATATTACTTACTTTCTTTAATAAATTATTATATTTTCACGTATATACGTTTGGGTGTCCTCTGTCGCAGATCACACGGTTCTGGTCACACCTGTTCATGACACTCTCCACAAAACTTCCTTGGTCTGACTCAGGCGGACTTAATATTTTCCATCAGGTCCTCATCCCATTTGTGTGCTGAACCGGAGGTACATTCCTTGAAGAAATGTGAGGATCTCTTTTGGGTCCGGGGAAAAATTTTTGTACCTCAACAGACACGGCCTCTAACCCTTAAAATGTGTCATGACCATAAATTGGCAGGTCATTTTGGGACGAAGAAGACGTCTGAGCTGATCTCTCGCTCCTTCTGGTGGCCTGGGTGGAGACGGGATTGTAAGGAGTATGTGGCCTCCTGTCCTCTATGCCAGCGGAACAAGGGGCAAAACGCCAAGTCCTGGGGTTTGCTCAAACCCTTGCCCATCCCGGAACATCCATGGGCCGATGTGTCCATGGATTTTATTGTAGACTTGCCTGCCTCAGAAGGCTTTACCACCATTTTTGTTGTAGTCGACCGTCTCTCCAAGATGGCTCATTTTTTACCCATGAGGGGCACTCCTTCTGCCGTAGACACAGCCAATATCTTTTTGAAAGAGATCATTAGGCTCCATGGTGTGCCGAAGAGTATTGTGTCAGACAGGGGTGTGCAATTTATGTCCAAATTCTGGAGAGAACTCTGCAAAACCCTGGATATCAAAGTCTGCCTCTCTTCAGCGTATCACCCTCAGAGCAACGGCCAAACGGAGAGGACAAACCAGACCCTGGAGCAATACCTCCCTTGTTTCTGCTCAGGCTCCCAGGACGATTGGGCAAGTCTTCTCCCGTACGCTGAATTTGCCTATAACAATTCTGTTCATGCGGCTACCAACCAAACACCCTTCTGGGCAAATTGCGGGTTCCATCCTACGTTCCTATCTAATGACATCCCCGAAATGGCAGTTCCCGCAGTTCAAGACAGGATAACCTCTTTGCAATCCAACTTTCGAAAGATCCAGGACATGCTACATAAAGCACAAGAGGATTACAAAAAACAGTATGATCGGGGCAGGAGGGAGAATCCAATGTTTGATATAGGAGAGGAGGTCTGATTATCCACTACTAACCTTAAATTACCACTGCCATCACGAAAACTTGGACCCAGGTTCATCGGACCTTTTCATATCAAGAGAATCATTAACCCTGTGGCTTTTGAGCTAGCACTACCAAAAACGTACAGAATCCATCCTGTTTTCCATGTATCCTTGTTGAAGCCAATCAGGGTGGATGGGGAGAATGAGTTCGAGGTGGAGTCCATCCTAAACTGTAGAAAGAAGGGCAGGCAGCTGCAATACCTGATCCAGTGGAAGGGATACCCACCTGAGGACAATTCTTGGGAACCCACTAAGAATCTGCATGCACCACGCTTAATTCAAGCCTTCCATCGAGACCACCCGGAAGTGATGTCCAGTCTGGGCGTCCAGTGTCCGCCCTTAGGAGGGGGGCACTGTAAGGGGACTTTGGTCGCCTCCGTCCGCCGGGCTCCGGGATGCATGCGCGGTGGACTGGCGCTTCGGCGCACATCCGTTCGCGGCCCAATGGTGCGGCGCGTGCGGGTGCACAATGGTCCCCGTGTGCGCGCCGTCGCCCGTGCGGGTGCTCGGTAGTGCGTCACACTGACGCACGCGCCGTGGGGGCTACTTCTGACGACTCCAGCACCCAGTCGGGTTGCTGGTTTGTTGTCAGCTGTTCCTGGTTCCCTGCTCCTCTGTGCTCCTTGTCTACTGCTTTAACCTGTGCTGACCCCTGGCTAGTTATAACGGATACCGCTCCCTGCCTGATACCCACTGATCTCTGCTTGTTAAACGGACTTGCTCTGCCTGATTACCCGGTTCTGATCCCTGGCTTGTTAAACGGACTTGCTCTGCCTGATTACCCGGTTCTGATCCCTGGCTTGTTAAACGGACTTGCTCTGCCTGATTACCCGATTCTGATCCCTGGCTTGTTAAACGGACTTGCTCTGCCTGATTACCCGATTCTGATCCCTGGCTTGTTAAACGGACTTGCTCTGCCTGATTACCCGGTTCTGATCCCTGGCTTGTTAAACGGACTTGCTCTGCCTGATTACCCGGTTCTGATCCCTGACTTGTTAAACGGACCTCCTGCTACTCAGTCCCCTGATCCTGCAACGGCACCTTCCCTTGCACCTTCAATCAGCATCTGAAGACTTCTTCCTGGCCTTCAAGTCCTACCTTCGGATCTCCCATCTATCGGAGTCCCGTGCCTCCGCGTGCCCCCTGCTCCCTGTATCATTTCCAGGGGTCTGGGTGCGCGTGGTCGTAAGGGCGAGCCGCTCTCGGCATCTTGGCCTCGGTGAGTATTAGTCGTGACAGGCCCCCTCTCCTTTTAGCTGAATATAAACAAAGATGACAGGGATTCTGGTTGACCTCATTGACCCTTGGAAGCTGTCGTTCCTTAGGAATGGAAGTAACACTGCCACTAATGAATGACTTCCCACACAGCCAGAGGTTTGATGCGGCAGGAAGGGAAATGGACCATTTAGTTCACCAATTCACCAAAGCACAACAGGCTAGAGTTTGGGGCAAACCCTGCATCACCTCAAACTCGAACCTCATCCGTACTCAGAACAACTGGACCTTTGTTTGGGGTCTCAGACCAAAGTGAGCCACTGTTTAGACACCAGTGTTAGAAACCTACAAAGAGTTGTGTAAGGATAATCTGAACAGAATATGCTGGCCATGGGTCAGTTTGGAGTCTGCTGGTGCTGGGGCCCTGGTTTTCCTCTTGAAGCATTCAAATAGAATAATACATAGATAAGTGGCCAAGAGGCCTCCCTCCACAGAAGGTGTTCCTCCAAAGGCCAGGTGAAGGAACATACCCCACACACAGGAGGGGCCTCTCTCAAACCCTCTCTCTTTAGCTCAGTGTAAACATAGGTGACAGGGATGCTGGTTGACCTCATTGACCCTTGGCCACATGGCCATTTTTGGTTAAAGAAGTAAACCAGCATCCTCAACCCTAATGTTTACATTCAGGTGAATAGGGCTGGGGATGGTTCATTGGTTGCTAGGACACTGGAAGCCAGCTGCATCCTAACAACTACAGCTCTGAGGAGGAAGCTGTCATTCCATAAGAGCGGAAGTAATACTGCCACTAATGAATGGCTTTCCACACAGAGGTTTGATGTGGAAGGCAAGCAAATGGGCCTTTTAGTTTTGCCAATTCACCAAAGTACAAGAGGCTAAAGTTTGGGGCAAACCCTGCATCATCTCAAACTCGAACCTCATCCCTACTCAGAACAGCTGGATCTTTGTTTGGGGTCTCAGACCAAAGAAAGCCACTATTTAGACACCAGTGTTGGAAACCTACAAAGAGTTGTATAAGGATAATCTGCACAGAATGCGCTCAATTTACTAAAAAAAGGACACAGAGATATCGCATATAAAAGCACAAAGATGTTCTCGGGTATACAGTCAGTGCAAAGCGCCATAATTAGTTGTAAGAAGGAACACACTTTTGTGCTTTGAATGCTAATCACTGTGCTGCAAAAAGTGAGCAGTGACCACTATGACCAAAGATGTTCGTTTTTATACAATACATGAACACATGTAATAGCGGAAACCCCAACTAAAACCATTCACATGTATTTCTCTTTTTAAATACAAACCAACATCTTTGTATCTGATCTAAAATATGATATCCTGTCACCTTCAACATAAAGACAAAAATAACCTCGTTGGTCAACACATAGTCAGCTTACACGCTAACATTAATTTGGTGCATTACCTAAGGTTACCAACTGTTCTCAAAGTATAAAAGTATTTTAGCATATTTGTTTAAATATAATAAAAAGTACAGCGCTGAAGCAATAAAATAAAGCAGCAGTGAACAGTGTGACAACACAAAATATCAATAATAAAAATAAACTGCGCTAAGTGTCCTTTAGTGGGTATTGACATAAGTATTGAAGTATATAAAATGGTATAGTCCAAATATCGCTTTGAGTAGGAAAAAGCACTCCAGATCATCCAAATGGTACAACATGCATAGGAATGATTAACAATCCAAAAGATCACGACCATGAATTGCCCTTACCAGAACGCAAATTATAATAAGCAGATGGCTTAAACCCAGCCGGGGCCTTTTGGGATAAGGACCGATCAGATCTGTCAGAGTTCAGGCGTAGTTCCCAACCCTCAGGCTTTATATTCATTGGGCTCTATATCACTGGGAAATTGATGGCTGTATTAGGAAATCCTGAGCAGCTTCTCCCTACTCCCCCCGACCTGCCCCTCACACGCCGACACCGGAAGCAGCTGCTTCCGGTGTCGGCGTGTGAGGGGCAGGTCGAGCGGAGTAGGGAGAAGCTGCTCAGGATTTCCTAATACAGCTATCAATTTCCCAGTGATATAGAGCCCAATGAATATAAAGCCTGAGGGTTGGGAACTACGCCTGAACTCTGACAGATCTGATCGGTCCTTATCCCAAAAGGCCCCGGCTGGGTTTAAGCCATCTGCTTATTATAATTTGCGTTCTGGTAAGGGCAATTCATGGTCGTGATCTTTTGGATTGTTAATCATTCCTATGCATGTTGTACCATTTGGATGATCTGGAGTGCTTTTTCCTACTCAAAGCGATATTTGGACTATACCATTTTATATATTTGTTTAAATGTTTAATGTGACTATAGTAGCTGCCAGATTATATAATATTGGATGTTTTTTCCCATAAGCGCTAGGTGTGACTTGGTGCGCTTACCTTTGTATTCTTACTATTCCACAGATATTTTATCAATAATTATAAATAGCCTTTTGACAAAGCGAAAAAAAATGTAATAGTTTTGGGGTTCATTTTTCAGTTTTAGCGTTTTTAAACACGTTTTATTTATTGCTACTATGTAATATAATCTATACTATGTAATATAATGCCTTACAAATAAGCATTTAATACAGTGGTTCTCAACCTGGGGGTCGGGACCCCCTCGGGGTCGAATAACGATTTGCCAGGGGTCACCGAATCCTGGGCTATTCCTAAAGCCTGCACCACTCTCCCAGCCTTTTTTTCGCTGCCACCCAGTGGGGTTGTCCTTGGAGCCTGTTGCCGCCTAGCTGGACTGTTCCTGGAGCCCACAGCCGCCCACTCAGCCTCTTCGCAGCCGCCCATTCAGTTCACGGCATGGGTGGGGGCAGAGAATAGAGGTCAGCTGACTGATGAGGAATATGAAGTGGGAAGGGCTGGAGGAGACCCTATCCCCGGATTTTGGCATAGGAGGGGTCACTGCTGCGAGACACCACAGAGCTGGAGAGATTAGAGTTGCCATTAAAAGTCCCCACTACAGTTCTCAGATCAGCAGATGACCTTGATCAAGAGCACCTAAGTTGGCTGATCAGAACACCCCCCAGCACTGCCACTGATCCCACCCCCAACCAGCACTGCCACTCATCCCAACTCCCCGCCAGCACTGCCACTCATCCCATTCCCCCCACCCCCCACCAAGGAGTAAGAGACGGAATAAAAATAGAGAATACATGGAAGGGAGAGGAAAAGAGGGGGAGGAACAAAGAAAGAGAGAGAGAAAGAATAAGAGAAAGAAGAAGAAAGAGGGCTAGAGAGAGGGATGGGGGGGGGGGGGCACAAGAAATTAGGATAGAGATAAAAGACAAAGAAGGGGGCACAAAGAGAGAGAGTGGTACATTTTTAAAATGTACCATAAGGGGTTTTAATACTGTACGAGTGGAAGCGACTCAGGGAGCGCTAAATGTCTGTGGGTTAAGGGAGCAGATTACTTGTTTTACCTTGGGTGCTGACAACCCAAATAATTTTACTGTTAGGGGGTCCCCATAACTTGGGAAATTTTATCACGGGGTCACGGCACTAGAAGGTTGAGAACCACTGATTTAATACAAGATGCACCCATCCAGTGTATGAGCTTTCTTAATATTTAGTATTATAGATGCTGTATTATATTAGCAGATGCTGTTTATTTTCAGACTTTTTCTCTTTGGATGATAATCTATGGAAAGTTGTACAGAGCAGAGAGGCAGGCTGAGAGGGAGAAGTCTCTCCTCTGAATAATTTAGCTAGATGTATAAAAATGTAAAGACTCAGCAGGCCTAAAGACTCAGGTTCAGAATCCACCAGTATACAAGCAAATAAAACACCCAAGAACGCAACCTGAATTGTGGACTCCACTGAGCCTATTAGTAAACAAGGAGGGTGCCTCACATGTGACAATACTCCGCCAGCCTGACCGCTTGAACCTGCTGGTTGTTTGTAACACATGCTGTGTAATTCCTTAAAACTTGTAATGCCCTGTACACACGATTGGACATTCCGACAACAAAATCCATGGATTTTTTCCGACGAATGTTGGCTCAAACCTGTCTTGCATACACACGGTCACACAAATCTTGTTGGAAATTCCGATCGCCAAGAACGTGGTGACGTACAACATGTATGGCGAGCCGAGAAAAATGAAGTTCAATAGCCAGTGCTGCTCTTCTGCTTGATTACGAGCATGCGTGGAACTTTGTGTGTCGGAATTGTGTACACACGATCGGAATTTATGACAACGGATTTTGTTGTCGGAAAATTTGAGATCCAGATCTCAAATTTTGTGTGACGGAAATTCCGATAGAAAATGTCCGATGGAGCCTACACACGGTCGGAATTTCTGACAACAAGCTACCATCGAATATTTTCCGTCGGAAAATCTGACCATGTGTACGGGGCATTAGTGTGATTTTATCATTTTTTTAAAGTCTTGATGAAATACTACACTATGTGGATTTTCCTCTGTACTTTAACTTCCTCCATTGAGTTTATCTTGGCTCACGCTGGGTTCACATGGGTCTGGCTGCGGTTTGCAGTCCGGTGTTCTGTGCGTTTGTGTTCACAGGTTCAGGTGCGATTCAGGTGCAAATTCTCGCTGAATATGCAGCAAGGCATCTAATGATCTCCTTGTGGGATCAGAGCAGCTGGTAAAGAGCTCATTTAATCATTTGTGGTGATTCCTTTTGGTAGGTGGTGCATGTTATCATCATTCCTTCACTGCAAATAAAGAGAAACTATTGATGTTTAGAAAATTTGAGCACCTTTTTGCACTTTATATATACAGGTACGTCTAAAAAAATTTGAATATCATTAAAAAGTTAATTTATTTCAGTAATTCAATTCAAAAAGTGAAACTCATATTTTATATAGATGCGTTACACACAGTGATATATTGCAAACATTTATTTATTTTTTTTAATTTTGATGACTATGGCTTACAGCTAGTGAAAACCCCAAATTCAGTATCCCAGAAAAGTATAATATTACAAAGGACCAATAAAAAAAAATAATGATAATCCTTATTTTTATTGGTCTTATGTAATATTCTAATTTTCTGGGATACTGAATTTTGGGTTTTCACTAGCTGTAAACCATCATCATCAAAATTAAAAAAAAGAAATGCTTGAAATATATCACTCAGTGCGTAACACAAATAGCTGAAATAAGTGGGAGTTAAAACCAGAGTTTAAAACAGGAGGTTATAACAGGGGTCATAGTACCTGTGTAGTGTGAGTATCTGAGTGTTGTCTGAGTAGTGTGTGTGGATCGTTAGTACTTGTGTATTGTGTACTTGTGTATTGTGAGTGCACGTAGGTCTGTGAGTACCTGTGTATTGTCTTGTTGTGTACCTGTGTATTGTCGTGTACCTGTGTATTGTCTTGAGTATTAGTGCCAGGAAGCTAGCTGTTAGGTAATTTGGACAGGGTAAAATCCCCAAATCCTCACTAAATTTAATAGGTACGATGCCCGGTGGGTGTGGAGAGGCGACTCTTTGTACATCTTGCCGCATGTATGCGTTCCTTGATCATCCGATCGAGGGCGAATACTGCTGTGCAAAATGTAAGCACATTGTTTCCCTGGAAGCCCAGGTTCTGAATCTGGGGAAGCAACTGTCAGCACTGAGAAGTCCCTCCATACTAAAGGAGAGCCAGGAACGTACACGGCAGGTGCCGGCAGGGGCCAGCACAGAGGCGGGTGGAGACAAAGAGGTGCAGGCACTAGCAAAGAGTAGATGGGTGACAGTCAGGAGGGGTAGAGGGGGAAGTGCCAGAGAGGCCGATCCAGGACTGGAGCATCCCAATAAGTACGCTCCATTGAGTGACATTGGTGAAACCAGTCAGGGACCAGCACTGCTGGAGATGAGGGACTCTCCTAGCTGCCAGGGAAAGAACTCCTCCAGTGAGAGTGGGGGGGGCAGCAAAGGGAAAGGAAAGACAGATTCTGGTGGTAGGGGACTCAATTCTTAGAAGGACAGAGAGGGCAATCTGTAACCAGGACCTGAAGCGCCGAACAGTATGTTGTCTACTGGGCGCTCGGGTTCGGCACATCACGGATCTTGTGGACAGATTACTGGGAGGGGCTGGGGAAGACCCGGCTGTCATGGTGCACGTTGGCACCAATGACAAAGTCAGAGGCAGATGGAGTGTCCTAAAGAACGATTTTAGGGACTTAGGAGCTAAATTGAGGAAAAGGACCTCCAAGGTAGTGTTCTCAGGAATACTACCGGTACATCGAGCCACACCAGAAAGGCAGAGGGAGATTAGGGAAGTAAACAAGTGGCTGAAGAGCTGGTGTAGTAAGGAGGGGTTTGGGTTCCTGGAGGACTGGGACGACTTCTCAGTCGGTAACCGGTACTATAGAAGGGACGGACTGCACCTAAATGAGGAGGGTGCAGATCTGCTGGGAATGAAAATGGCCAAAAAGTTAGAGGGGTTTTTAAACTAGGCGATGGGGGGGAGGGTCCAGAGACAGTGATAGCCAGCGCGGAAGATATTCCAGAGGGTAGTATTGGGGGCATTAGTGGTAGGTTAACCAAAGCACAAAAACACAAGGTGAGTATAGTAGCAAGTCCTAGTTGCAATCTTGAAACACCCAATACGAGGACAATATGCGACCGGTCTAAACTATGTGGCATGTTCACCAATGCCAGGAGCATGGCGGACAAGATGGGTGAACTAGAGATACTGTTGTACAAGGAGGATTTGGATTTTGTGGGAATTTCAGAGACCTGGTTCAACAGCTCTCATGATTGGCTGGCAAACATTCAAGGGTATACCCTATACCGCAAGGATAGAGAGGGTAAAAAAGGGGGACGGGTATGCTTATATATCAAGAATAATGTACAAGTGAATGTGAGAGATGACATCACTGAGGGGGCTAGGGAGGAGGTGGAATCTTTATGGGTAGAGCTCCAAAGGGATGAAGCTAAGGGGAAAATAATACTGGGAGTATGCTATAGGCCCCCTAACCTGAGGGAGGAAGTGGAGACGGATCTCCTATCACAAATTGGATTAGCAGCGAGGATGGGAAGTGTTATCATAATGGGGGATTTTAATTATCCAGACATAGACTGGGCGGAGGGAACCGCGCATTCATTTAAGGCTCGCCAGTTCCTTAGTGTCTTGCAGGACAATTTTATGGGTCAGATGGTAGACGCACCAACTAGAAATAAAACATTACTAGATCTACTGATTACCAACAATACAGACCTGATAACAGATGTGGAAATACGGGGCAATTTAGGTAACAGCGATCACAGGTCAATTAGTTTCAGTATAAATCACACAAATAGGAAACATGAAGGGAACACAAAGACACTGAATTTCAAAAGAGCCAACTTCCCTAAACTACAAACCTTGCTAAAAGGCATAAATTGGGATAAAATATTAGGAACAAAGAATACGGAGGAGAGATGGGTTTGCTTTAAGAGCATATTAAATAAGGGCATTAGCCAATGTATCCCATTGGGTAATAAATTTAAAAGAGCGAACAAACATCCTGGATGGCTTAACTCCAATGTAAAAATGCATATAAAAGCAAAGGAGAAGGCCTTCAAAAAATACAAGGTTGAGGGATCATCCTCAGCATTCAGAATTTATAAAGAATGCAATAAGAAATGTAAGGGTGCAATTAGGATGGCTAAGATAGAACATGAAAGACACATAGCGGAGGAGAGCAAAAAAAATCCCAAGAAATTCTTTAAGTATGTAAACAGTAAAAAAGGGAGGACAGACCATATTGGCCCCATAAAGAATGAGGAAGGACATCTGGTTACAAAGGATGGGGAGATGGCAAAGGTATTGAATTTATTCTTCTCCTCAGTCTTCACGAGTGAATCGGGGGGCTTCAGTAACCAAAACTGCAGTGTTTATCCTCATGACACAACACAGGAAGCACCTACATGGTTAACAGAGGACGGAATTAAAATTAGACTTGAGAAACTTAACATTAATAAATCACCGGGACCAGATGGCTTGCATCCGAGGGTACTTAGGGAACTCAGTCAGGTGATTGCCAGACCGTTGTTCCTAATTTTTACAGACAGTCTATTGACTGGAATGGTACCAGCTGATTGGAGAAAAGCCAATGTAGCACCAATATTTAAAAAGGGCCCAAAAAACATCCCTGGGAATTACAGACCAGTTAGCCTAACATCAATAGTATGTAAACTCTTGGAGGGGATGATAAGGGACTATATACAAGATTTTAGTAATAAGAATGATATCATTAGCAGTAATCAGCATGGATTCATGAAGAATCGTTCTTGCCAAACCAATCTATTAACCTTCTATGAGGAGGTGAGTTGCCATCTAGATAAAGGAAGGCCCGTAGACGTGGTGTATCTGGATTTTGCAAAAGCATTTGACACAGTTCCCCATAAACGTTTACTGTACAAAATAAGGTGCGTTGGCAGGGACCATAGGGTGAGTACATGGATTGAAAACTGGCTACAAGGGCGTGTTCAGAGGGTGGTGATAAATGGGGAGTACTCAGAATGGTCAGGGGTGGGTAGTGGGGTTCCCCAGGGTTCTGTGCTGGGACCAATCCTATTTAATTTGTTCATAAACGACCTGGAGGATGGGATAAACAGTTCAATCTCTGTATTTGCAGACGATACTAAGCTAAGCAGGGCAATAACTTCTCCGCAGGATGTGGAAATCTTGCAAAAAGACCTGAACAATTAATGGGGTGGGCGACTACATGGCAAATGAGGTTCAATGTAGAAAAATGTAAAATAATGCATTTGGGTGGCAAAAATATGAATGCAATCTATACACTGGGGGGAGAACCTCTGGGGGAATCTAGGATGGAAAAGGACCTGGGGGTCCTAGTAGATGATAGGCTCAGCAATGGCATGCAATGCCAAGCTGCTGCTAATAAAGCAAACAGAATATTGGCATGCATTAAAAGGGGGATCAACTCCAGAGATAAAACGATAATTCTCCCGCTCTACAAGACTCTGGTCCGGCCGCACCTGGAGTATGCTGTCCAGTTCTGGGCACCAGTCCTCAGGAGGGACGTACTGGAAATGGAGCGAGTACAAAGAAGGGCAACAAAGCTAATAAAGGGTCTGGAGGATCTTAGTTATGAGGAAAGGTTTGCGAGCACTGAACTTATTCTCTCTGGAGAAGAGACGCTTGAGAGGGGATATGATTTCAATTTACAAATACTGTACTGGTGACCCCACAATAGGGATAAAACTTTTTCGCAGAAGAGAGTTTAATAAGACTCGTGGCCACTCATTACAATTAGAAGAAAAGAGGTTTAACCTTAAACTACGTAGAGGGTTCTTTACTGTAAGAGTGGCAAGGATGTGGAATTCCCTTCCACAGGCGGTGGTCTCAGCGGGGAGCATTGATAGCTTCAAGAAACTATTAGATAATCACCTGAATGACCGCAATATACAGGGATATGTAATGTAATAATGACACATAATCACACACATAGGTTGGACTTGATGGACTTGTGTCTTTTTTCAACCTCACCTACTATGTAACTATGTAACTATCTATATAAAATATACAAGTTTCACTTTTTGAATTGAATTACTGAAATAAATTAACTTTTTGATGATATTCACATTTTTTGAGATGCACCTGTATATATTTTTTTATAATAATATTTTTTTTTTTGCACAGTGTTTGCACAATTTATATAGACTTTATTTGCACATACATGTCAATTTAAGATAAGTTTATCATACGTGTAATGCACTTTTATTGTGTCTATTAACTTCCTAGCACAAGGATAGCAGAACACTTTTAATTATTGGTTGGAGCTATTAGTAAACAAAACTACAAAAATTCACAAGCAAGAAGCCATCTCTTACAAAGAATCAGACATTTAATTGTATAGCCTGTATAAACAGGAACATTTTAAAAACCATGGTACAGATTAAAATACCCCACATAACTAATTTCCCATACCAATTAGTGTCTACCCTGCCTTAACAGCAGGGCTTTTTTCTCAGAGAATAGGTGCAGTAACCCACCTTCCCCAGTCAACTCCCCTCCCCTGACCCCTCCCCTGCCCACAAACCACACCCCCTCCCCTGCATAACACACAGGAGTACATATTGTGCAGTGCTGAGTGTGTATCACCTTCTCCTCCCCGTTCACAGCTCACCCTCTGTCAACATGTCACCTCTGCACCCCCATCCACAGACTATCTCACCTCTGCACCCCAATCCACAGACTATCTCACCTCTGCACCCCCATCCACAGACTATTTCACCTCTGCACCCCCATCCACAGACTATCTCACCTCTGCACCCCCATCCACAGACTATCTCACCTCTGCACCGCCATCCACAGACTATCTCACCTCTGCACAAGCCAACCACAGACTATCTCACCTCTGCAAGAGCCGTCCACAGACTATCTCACCTCTGTACAAGCCGTCCACAGACTATCTCACCTCTGCACAAGCCGTCCACAGACTATCTCACCTCTGCACCCCATCCACAGACTATCTCACCTCTGCACCCCCATCCACAGACTATATCACCTCTGCACCGCCATCCACAGACTATCTCACCTCTGCACGAGCTGTCCACAGACTATCTCACCTCTGCACCCCATCCACAGACTATCTCACCTCTGCACCCCCATCCACAGACTATCTCACCTCTGCACCCCCATCCACAGACTATCTCACCTCTGCACCCCATCCACAGACTATCTCACCTCTGCACAAGCCATCCACAGACTATCTCACCTCTGCACCCCCATCCACAGACTATCTCACCTCTGCACCCCCATCCACAGACTATCTCACCTCTGCACCCCATCCACAGACTATATCACCTCTGCACAAGCCGTCCACAGACTATCTCACCTCTGCACCCCATCCACAGACTATCTCACCTCTGCACCCCCATCCACAGACTATCTCACCTCTGCACCCCCATCCACAGACTATCTCACCTCTGCACCCCCATCCACAGACTATCTCACCTCTGCACCCCCATCCACAGACTATCTCACCTCTGCACCCCATCCACAGACTATCTCACCTCTGCACAAGCCATCCACAGACTATCTCACCTCTGTACCCCATCCACAGACTATCTCACCTCTGCACCCCATCCACAGACTATCTCACCTCTGCACCCCATCCACAGACTATCTCACCTCTGCACCCCATCCACAGACTATCTCACCTCTGCACCCCATCCACAGACTATCTCACCTCTGCACCCCATCCACAGACTATCTCACCTCTGCACCCCCATCCACAGACTATCTCACCTCTGCACCCCCATCCACAGACTATCTCACCTCTGCACCCCCATCCACAGACTATCTCACCTCTGCACCCCCATCCACAGACTATTTCACCTTTGCACCCCCATCCACAGACTATCTCACCTCTGCACCCCATCCACAGACTATATCACCTCTGCACCCCCATCCACAGACTATCTCACCTCTGCACCCCATCCACAGACTATCTCACCTCTGCACCGCCATCCACAGACTATCTCACCTCTGCACCCCCATCCACAGACTATCTCACCTCTGCACCGCCATCCACAGACTATCTCACCTCTGCACCCCCATCCACAGACTATCTCACCTCTGCACCCCAATCCACAGACTATCTCACCTCTGCACCGCCATCCACAGACTATCTCACCTCTGCACAAGCCAACCACAGACTATCTCACCTCTGCACCCCCATCCACAGACTATCTCACCTCTGCACCGCCATCCACAGACTATCTCACCTCTGCACCCCCATCCACAGACTATCTCACCTCTGCACCCCCATCCACAGACTATCTCACCTCTGCACCCCCATCCACAGACTATCTCACCTCTGCACAAGCCAACCACAGACTATCTCACCTCTGCAAGAGCCGTCCACAGACTATCTCACCTCTGTACAAGCCGTCCACAGACTATCTCACCTCTGCACAAGCCGTCCACAGACTATCTCACCTCTGCACCCCATCCACAGACTATCTCACCTCTGCACCCCCATCCACAGACTATATCACCTCTGCACCGCCATCCACAGACTATCTCACCTCTGCACGAGCTGTCCACAGACTATCTCACCTCTGCACCCCATCCACAGACTATCTCACCTCTGCACCCCCATCCACAGACTATCTCACCTCTGCACCCCCATCCACAGACTATCTCACCTCTGCACCCCATCCACAGACTATCTCACCTCTGCACAAGCCATCCACAGACTATCTCACCTCTGCACCCCCATCCACAGACTATCTCACCTCTGCACCCCCATCCACAGACTATCTCACCTCTGCACCCCCATCCACAGACTATCTCACCTCTGCACCCCATCCACAGACTATATCACCTCTGCACAAGCCGTCCACAGACTATCTCACCTCTGCACCCCATCCACAGACTATCTCACCTCTGCACCCCCATCCACAGACTATCTCACCTCTGCACCCCCATCCACAGACTATCTCACCTCTGCACCCCCATCCACAGACTATCTCACCTCTGCACCCCATCCACAGACTATCTCACCTCTGCACAAGCCATCCACAGACTATCTCACCTCTGTACCCCATCCACAGACTATCTCACCTCTGCACCCCATCCACAGACTATCTCACCTCTGCACCCCATCCACAGACTATCTCACCTCTGCACCCCATCCACAGACTATCTCACCTCTGCACCCCATCCACAGACTATCTCACCTCTGCACCCCCATCCACAGACTATCTCACCTCTGCACCCCCATCCACAGACTATCTCACCTCTGCACCCCCATCCACAGACTATCTCACCTCTGCACCCCCATCCACAGACTATCTCACCTCTGCACCCCCATCCACAGACTATTTCACCTTTGCACCCCCATCCACAGACTATCTCACCTCTGCACCCCATCCACAGACTATATCACCTCTGCACCCCCATCCACAGACTATCTCACCTCTGCACCCCATCCACAGACTATCTCACCTCTGCACCCCATCCACAGACTATCTCACCTCTGCACCCCATCCACAGACTATCTCACCTCTGCACCCCCATCCACAGACTATCTCACCTCTGCACAACCCTTCCACAGACTATCTCACCTCTGCACCGCCATCCACAGACTATCTCACCTCTGCACAAGCCATCCACAGACTATCTCACCTCTGCACAACCCTTCCACAGACTATCTCACCTCTGCACCCCATCCACAGACTATCTCACCTCTGCACCGCCATCCACAGACTATCTCACCTCTGCACCGCCATCCACAGACTATATCACCTCTGCACCCCCATCCACAGACTATCTCACCTCTGCACCCCATCCACAGACTATCTCACCTCTGCACCCCATCCACAGACTATCTCACCTCTGCACCGCCATCCACAGACTATCTCACCTCTGCACCGCCATCCACAGACTATCTCACCTCTGCACCGCCATCCACAGACTATCTCACCTCTGCACAAGCCATCCACAGACTATCTCACCTCTGCACAACCCTTCCACAGACTATCTCACCTCTGCACCCCATCCACAGACTATCTCACCTCTGCACCGCCATCCACAGACTATCTCACCTCTGCACCGCCATCCACAGACTATCTCACCTCTGCACAACCCTTCCACAGACTATCTCACCTCTGCACAACCCTTCCACAGATTATCTCACCTCTGCACAAGCCATCCACAGACTATCTCACCTCTGCACAAGCCATCCACAGACTATCTCACCTCTGTACCCCCATCCACAGACTATCTCACCTCTGCACGAGCCGTCCACAGGCTATCTCACCTCTGCACAAGCCATCCACAGACTATCTCACCTCTGCACCCCATCCACAGACTATCTCACCTCTGCACCCCATCCACAGACTATCTCACCTCTGCACAAGCTGTCCACAGACTATCTCACCTCTGCACCACATCCACAGACTATCTCACCACTGCACAAGCCATCCACAGACTATCTCACCTCTGCACCCCCATCCACAGACTATCTCACCTCTGCACCGCCATCCACAGACTATCTCACCTCTGCACCGCCATCCACAGACTATCTCACCTCTGCACAAGCCATCCACAGACTATCTCACCTCTGCACAACCCTTCCACAGACTATCTCACCTCTGCACCCCATCCACAGACTATCTCACCTCTGCACCGCCATCCACAGACTATCTCACCTCTGCACCGCCATCCACAGACTATCTCACCTCTGCACCGCCATCCACAGACTATCTCACCTCTGCACAACCCTTCCACAGACTATCTCACCTCTGCACAACCCTTCCACAGACTATCTCACCTCTGCACAAGCCATCCACAGACTATCTCACCTCTGCACAAGCCATCCACAGACTATCTCACCTCTGTACCCCCATCCACAGACTATCTCACCTCTGCACGAGCCGTCCACAGGCTATCTCACCTCTGCACAAGCCATCCACAGACTATCTCACCTCTGCACCCCATCCACAGACTATCTCACCTCTGCACCCCATCCACAGACTATCTCACCTCTGCACAAGCTGTCCACAGACTATCTCACCTCTGCACCACATCCACAGACTATCTCACCTCTGCACAAGCTGTCCACAGACTATCTCACCTCTGCACAACCCGTCCACAGACTATCTCACCTCTGCACAAGCCGTCCACAGACTATCTCACCTCTGCACAAGCCGTCCACAGACTATCTCACCTCTGCACCGCCATCCACAGACTATCTCACCTCTGCACCGCCATCCACAGACTATCTCACCTCTGCACCGCCATCCACAGACTATCTCACCTCTGCACCGCCATCCACAGACTATCTTACCTCTGCACCCCCATCCACAGACTATCTCACCTCTGCACCCCCATCCACAGACTATCTCACCACTGCACCCCCATCCACAGACTATCTCACCTCTGCACCCCCATCCACAGACTATCTTACCTCTGCACAACCTGTCCACAGACTATCTCACCTCTGCACAAGCCATCCACAGACTATCTCACCTCTGCACCCCATCCACAGACTATCTCACCTCTGCACCCCCATCCACAGACTATCTCACCTCTGCACCCCCATCCACAGACTATCTCACCTCTGCACCCCATCCACAGACTATCTCACCTCTGCACAAGCCATCCACAGACTATCTCACCTCTGCACCCCCATCCACAGACTATCTCACCTCTGCACCCCCATCCACAGACTATCTCACCTCTGCACCCCCATCCACAGACTATCTCACCTCTGCACCCCATCCACAGACTATCTCACCTCTGCACAAGCCATCCACAGACTATCTCACCTCTGTACCCCATCCACAGACTATCTCACCTCTGCACCCCATCCACAGACTATATCACCTCTGCACAAGCCGTCCACAGACTATCTCACCTCTGCACCCCCATCCACAGACTATCTCACCTCTGCACAAGCCATCCACAGACTATCTCACCTCTGTACCCCATCCACAGACTATCTCACCTCTGCACCCCATCCACAGACTATCTCACCTCTGCACCCCATCCACAGACTATCTCACCTCTGCACCCCATCCACAGACTATCTCACCTCTGCACCCCATCCACAGACTATCTCACCTCTGCACCCCATCCACAGACTATATCACCTCTGCACCCCCATCCACAGACTATCTCACCTCTGCACCCCATCCACAGACTATCTCACCTCTGCACCCCCATCCACAGACTATCTCACCTCTGCACCGCCATCCACAGACTATCTCACCTCTGCACCGCCATCCACAGACTATCTCACCTCTGCACAAGCCATCCACAGACTATCTCACCTCTGCACAACCCTTCCACAGACTATCTCACCTCTGCACCCCATCCACAGACTATCTCACCTCTGCACCGCCATCCACAGACTATCTCACCTCTGCACCGCCATCCACAGACTATCTCACCTCTGCACAACCCTTCCACAGACTATCTCACCTCTGCACAACCCTTCCACAGACTATCTCACCTCTGCACAAGCCATCCACAGACTATCTCACCTCTGCACAAGCCATCCACAGACTATCTCACCTCTGTACCCCCATCCACAGACTATCTCACCTCTGCACGAGCCGTCCACAGGCTATCTCACCTCTGCACAAGCCATCCACAGACTATCTCACCTCTGCACCCCATCCACAGACTATCTCACCTCTGCACCCCATCCACAGACTATCTCACCTCTGCACAAGCTGTCCACAGACTATCTCACCTCTGCACCACATCCACAGACTATCTCACCTCTGCACAAGCTGTCCACAGACTATCTCACCTCTGCACAAGCCGTCCACAGACTATCTCACCTCTGCACAAGCCGTCCACAGACTATCTCACCTCTGCACAAGCCGTCCACAGACTATCTCACCTCTGCACCGCCATCCACAGACTATCTCACCTCTGCACCGCCATCCACAGACTATCTCACCTCTGCACCGCCATCCACAGACTATCTCACCTCTGCACCGCCATCCACAGACTATCTTACCTCTGCACCCCCATCCACAGACTATCTCACCTCTGCACCCCCATCCACAGACTATCTCACCACTGCACCCCCATCCACAGACTATCTCACCACTGCACAAGCCATCCACAGACTATCTCACCTCTGCACCCCCATCCACAGACTATCTCACCTCTGCACAACCTGTCCACAGACTATCTCACCTCTGCACAACCATCCACAGACTATCTCACCTCTGCACCCCATCCACAGACTATCTCACCTCTGCACCCCCATCCACAGACTATCTCACCTCTGCACCACCATCTACAGACTATCTCACCTCTGCACCGCCAGCCACAGACTATCTCACCTCTGCACCGCCATCCACAGACTATCTCACCTCTGCACGAGCCGTCCACAGACTATCTCACCTCTGCACAAGCCATCCACAGACTATCTCACCTCTGCACGAGCCGTCCACAGACTATCTCACCTCTGCACAAGCCATCCACAGACTATCTCACCTCTGCACAAGCCGTCCACAGACTATCTCACCTCTGCACGAGCCGTCCACAGACTATATCACCTCTGCACCCCATCCACAGACTATCTCACCTCTGCACCGCCATCCACAGACTATCTCACCTCTGCACGAGCTCCGGAGGGAGGAGCCATTGTCCGGACTACAGCCGTGACACAGCGTGTCTGTGTATCCGGGGAACCTGCCTCTTCTGCTCAGGCTCTGAGGAACTACAACTCCCAGCAATCGTGAGTTGTAGTTCCTCATGTGGACAGAGATTGCTGGGACTTGTAGTTCCTTTAGAGCCTGAGCAGAGGAGGCAGATCACACAGACACGCCGTGACCCGGCTGTAGTCCGGATAATGGCTCCTCTCTCCAGAGCTCTGTGTGGGGGATGGTCCCTCCTCCCCTGCTCTCCACACACTGACACCCACATCTCCACTCACCTACCACCGAGGGTGGGGCTCCAATTGCCCGCCCTCCCCCACACACGGGGCCGATCCAGGAATCATCTCCACCACAGAGCTCTGGAGGGAGGAGCCATTGTCCGGACTACAGCCGGGTCACAGCGTGTCTGTGTATCCGGGGAACCTGCCTCCTCTGCTCAGGCTCTGAGGAACTACAACTCCCAGCAATCGCGAGTTGTAGTTCCTCATGTGGACAGAGATTGCTGGGACTTGTAGTTCCTTTAGAGCCTGAGCAGAGGAGGCAAATCACACAGACACGCCGTGACCGGGCTGTAGTCCGGACAATGGCTCCTCCCTCCAGATGCCCATCATACTGGTAATACCCCCACCTATATGCAATCATCTACCACCAAGGGTGACAATGGCTCAGGCTCTGCTACACCCACTCATCTACCACCAAGAAGGGATGCTACAACCCTGGGTAGGGGGGTGAGTGTGGCCAGTGGAACTTCCCCCCAAGTTTCATCTGCCCTCACTCCCCCCATGACCAGCATACTGGTAATACCCCCTTCCCCCACCTACACCCACTCATCTACCACCAAGGGTGACAATGCCTCAGGCTCTGCTACACCCACTCATCCTTTTTTTTTTATAACATATTTATATTGATCACATCTTTATCCACTTCCCTATCCCCCCCCCAAAAAAAAACAAAAAACAAAAAAAACTTTCCCTTCTCCCCCTCCCTCCACCCCTTCTCCCTCCTCCAAATACCTTATATTAAATATGCTCCCAATTCACCCAAACCAAGAGAAAAAAAAATTAAGAGGCTTAAATGAGCCATGTCCATATAACTCTTAACACCCAAAAAAAAAAAAAAAATATGAGGCTTCTATAAGCCATACTCCACCCCTTACCTATCTATAGTGAATATACACCTCATCTTCCTTTAACCATATGTACTCCTTTTTGCCCACATCCCCTCTTCTACCACCAAGAGGGGACGCTACCACCCTGGGTATGGGGTGAGTGTGGCCAGTGGAACTTCCCCCCAAGTTTCTGCCCTCACTCCCCTATGCCCATCGTACCCCCTGCTCCCACCTACATACACTCATCTACCGCCAATGGTGGCAATGCCTCTTAGGTTCCACAGAAAATGGGGTGCCTTGCAGTGGCTCTGTGGCTTACGCATGCATTTGTAAATGTGTGCAACTAAACCCCTGTCTGACACATACTGCTCAACAGGACAGTTTGGTCGGTCACAGGCTGGTCGGTAAGTTGAGTGTGGAAATGTCTTATTTTTATGTGTTTGCCTTTGCAATGCTCCTTGCTGCAGTGACCAGTTACAGGTGGGGGCGGGCAGTAACCACTTTTTTGTACCAGCAAGGATGACAACACCTCTTAGGCTCAGCTACACCCACTCATCTACCACCAAGGGTGGCAATGCCTTTTACTGTAAAGTGTTTTCTACATTTGCAATATAGTCCCATCTATGTGATTTTTTTATTGGATATTGTAATAAAATTTGACTACTATTACTTAACAATACTGGTGTGGTACTGTTACATTTCTATATAACTGTGTTCTTTAGGGTGTTTGCTTTATTTAAACAGATGGGGATGGGGATTCCATTTGGTTTTTCCGATCCGCCCACTGCCTGATTGAAAAAAAAAATACACTTCTATGGCCAACCTTAAGGACTTTAGCAGCCCATAGATTATGCAACTTTCTTTCACACAATGGGTGAACGGAAAGAAAATTGCTTGATTTCCCCCATCAACACAGATGGGGGAATCCCTTTCATAGTGCTATTGTGTTTTGCCAGCGGGGTGCTTTCCCTGCTGGAAGAACAGAATGATCACTGCCGGCAGTGATTGCCTGAATAAAAATCCCACAGACTGGTTGTACTGAAGTCAATCGATTTCAGTACAACCAGCCTGCCCATGGATAGATTGAATCTCAGGCCTGTCCCTGCTGAACCAGCCAAGGTTCAATCCTTCTGTGGCCGGCTATAGATTGTAAGATCCGAGAGGGCTGATATGAATGTGCAATATAAATGTGTAAATTGTCGGCATTATAGAAATACCGTGATAAATAAAGTACATTTATGTTTCAATAAAATCCCGTAAATTGAAAAGTTATAGCTGGTGACTGGGTCTCTTTATAAGATATTTAGTGAAAGCAATAAATAGTAACAATCTTATGTAGGGACAAACCTTCAACTAAACATATATATAGAGTTAGGGCCACACTTTACAGAGGAGCCTTGGCGGGGCGCTGCGGCTTCCACATAGATTTGCAAATGAGTGCAACAAAAGCCTCTGTTTTTACCCTGAATTGTTAGAAATGACAATTTGTTTCTTTTGCTGGCTGGCTGGTAAGTCTGCTGGGAATTTTTTTGCCTATATTGTGCAATCTCCTTCTATGTGCAACCATAAAAAGACAGAGAGGGCGCCCAGACCTAGTGCTTTATCCTAAAACCATCCCTTTATTAATATAAAAAGTGGCAAGTATTATACTCACAAGATGAAAAATGTATCAAGCACATCACATAGTACACCATCATCCAATCCACATTGCATCAGATCATGTGGTAGGAGAAGGTGAAGATCCAATACGCTAATGCATTTCGAGGACTAGCTTCTTCAGGGCTCTGAGGAAGAGGCTAGTCCTCGAAACATGTTAGCCTATTGGCTCTTCACCTTCTCCTACCACATGAGCTGATGCAATGTGGATTGGATGACGGTGTACTATATGATGTGCTTGATACATTTGTCATCTTGTGAGTATAATACTTACCACTTTTTATATTAATAAAGCGATGGTTTAAGGATAAGGCTATTTTCACATTGGGACCGCGTTAGCACTAAAGAGCCGCTCGTTTTAGCGACACTTTAGCGCTGTTTCGGCCGCTAGCGGGACGCTTTTAACCCCCCCGCTAGCGGCCGAAGAAGGGGTTAAAAACGCACGTGTTGTGGCGCTTCCATGCGCTTTTCAGGCGCTGCGGAATCACTGCCCATTCATTCCAATGGGCAGGGCGTTTTGGGAGCGCTGTATGATGCTGCTTGCAGGACTTTTTGTAACGTCCCACAAGCGCACCGTCCCAGTGTGTAAGCACTCAGGCTTTCACATTCGGGCAGCATGGGAGGCAGTTTACAGACGATATTTCTAGCGCTAAAGTGTCTGAAAACTGCCTCCAGTGTGTCAGACTTCCACGTAGCAGATGTAGCAGGGGGAGACCTCCCTTACGTATCTGGTTCCCGGCCCCTGGTAGTATGGACAGGAGGCATTGGAGCACAGAATGGTATGAGAGCCTGGCGGGTTAGCTGCAGAAGGATCCCGGTAAAGGTGGTTATGGAGATCTCCAGTAACTGAAGCACAGGCAGCAGATGCAGAGCAGGAGTGGAGCAGGCAGGTCGGGTCACAGGCAGAGGTCGGCAACAGGCGGGCAGCGTAGTACAGAGGAGCAGGCAGATTCGTAGTCAGGACAGTCCAGGATCAGTGGCAGGCAGCAAGCAAGGAGGAATCAAAGACAGGCCGGTGGTCAGGAGATCAGGTTCAACAGGAAACAGGAAGCAGGTGCAGGGATACAGGGAGCTGAAGATCGGACAGCACCGAGCCCCCTGTGCAGACGGCCTAAATAGGCAGGTTGGCGCCAAACACCGGGCGCGCGTGCACTCCCCCGCACACACGCACGCACCCGCACACCGGCACCCGCAGCGGCGCGCACGGGAACGCGCGCGCCGACGCGCCCCAACGCACCACGATGCCCACCAACAGCGCGTCTGCCCAAGGGAGCTCTCTGACAGTGCCCCCCCCCCTCAAGGGCAGCCCCTGGATGTCCAACTGTGCCAATCTGGCGGCGTGAGTACTCCTGAAAGTCCTCAGAAGCTCTTCGGCATGTAAGTTGCCCTCTGGCTCCCAGGAGTTATCCTCCGGTCCGTACCCCCTCCATTTGATCAGGTACTGCAACTGGTTGCGTCTCCTCCTACAATCCAATATAGCCTCCACTTCGAATTCTTCTTTATTATCAACAATTATGGGCACCGGTGGGTCAGTACTTCGGCCAGCAAAGGTGTTGGGTATAACAGGCTTCAACAATGAGATGTGAAAGACCGGATGAATCTTCAGGGTACTGGGTAAGTTGAGTTCGTAGGCCACATTGTTAATTCTCTTCTTGACTGAGAACGGGCCCATGAATTTGGGACCCAATTTCCTTGAAGGACAGGCCATTCTTACATTAGTCGTGGACAACCAAACCTGGTTGCCAGGTCCCAGGATGAGCTCTCCCCGCCTCTTCCTGTCAAACATCTTCTTATTATACTCTTGGGTCTTAGCCATGGTTTCCTGAAAGAGTTTGTTGTTAGAAAGAAAAAAGTCCATGGTCTCATAGACTGCAGGGATCGTACATTCGGGTAAAGACCTGGGCAGGAAGGACGGGTGGAAGCCATAGTTGGCAAAAAAGGGTGTTTGCTTAATGCCCGAATGTAGAGAGTTGTTATAGGAGAACTCCGCAATTGGCAGAAGAGAGACCCAGTCGTCCTGTGAGAAAGATGAAAAACAGCGGAGGTATTGCTCCAAAGTTTGATTAGTTCTCTCCGTCTGCCCATTAGTCTGGGGATGGTAAGCAGAGGAGAGTGCCAGCTCGATTTCCAGGGAATCACAGAGAGCCTTCCAGAACCGAGAGGTAAACTGAACACCACGATCCGATATGATATTTGCTGGGACTCCGTGTAACCTGACAATTTCTTTAATGAAGACCCTTGCTGTCTCCATGGCCGAAGGCGTGCCCTTCATAGGCAGAAAGTGAGCCATCTTGGTTAACCTGTCTACGACGACAAAAATGGTAGAGAAGCCTTCTGCCTGAGGAAGCTCTACAATAAAATCCATTGATATCATCTTCCACGGTCTTTCCGGGACGGGTAATGGTTTAGCAGACCCCAGGCTCTAGTTCGGCTATTTTTGCTCCGAGCACAGGTAGTACAAGATTCTACATAATTCTTGCAGTCGTTTGCCAACAGAGGCCACCAAAAAGTGCGCTGCACTAATTCAGTTGTCTTTAGCACACCGAAATGTCCAGCCATCTTGTGATCATGGCAGAGCTCTAGCACTGCCACCCTCAAATCTTCAGGGACCACGATTTTACCCTTGTGCCAAAAAAGACCATCCTGGGCCCTCACTTCCTCTCCGGAACTTGGGGTCCAATTTGAAGAGGCTTGTTTTATGCGGGATAGTAGATCCTCTTGGAGTAAAAGAAAATTTCCGGATGGAAGAATAGTGTCCAGATGCACAGGTTTGCCGGAATCAGGGAACATACGGGACAGAGCATCCGGCTTGGTATTTTTGGAACCAGGTCTGTATGTTATGTGGAACTGAAATCTGGAGAAAAATAGGGCCCACCTCGCTTGCCGAGGTTTCAGTCTCTTGGCTGTTCGGAGATACTCCAGATTTTTATGATCCGTATAGACCAGGATAGGATATGCTGCACCCTCCAGTAAATAACGCCACTCCTCCAAAGCGGATTTGATGGCCAGAAGCTCCCGATCACCAACATCATAATTTCTCTCTGCAGAAGAGAGCTTGAGGGAGAAAAAGGCCACTGGGTAGAGAAGGGTCTTTGGACCTTGCTGTTGGGACAGAACAGCTCTGACTGCAACCTCTGAAGCGTCCACTTCCAGGACGAATGGTAGGGCAGGATCTGGATGTTTCAAGATTGAAGCAGAAGTGAACAGCTACTTGAGTCTTTCAAAGGCGGATTGTGCCTTAGGGGACCACTGGAATCGGTTCCCTTGTTTGGTTATTTCAGTGATGGGGGTAATTATTGCAGAAAAGCCCCTAATGAACTTCCTGTAAAAGTTTGAGAAGCCAATGAACCTTTGAACCCCTTTCTTATCGGAGGGAGCGGCCACTCCAGAATGGCTGATACCTTTTGTGGATCCATTTTTATACCTTCAACGGAAATGATTAGGCCTAAAAACTGGATACTTTGAAGTTCAAACTGGCATTTTTCTGGTTTAGCGTAAAGTCCATGCTGCCTGAGACGAGCTAACACATTTCTGATGTGCCTGCGATGATCAGAGACTGAGGAGGAGAAGATCAAAATATCGTCTAAGTAGACAATAACATATAGGTCCAAGAAGTCACGGAAAATGTCATTGACAAAGTGTTGGAACGTAGCAGGTGCGTTGCACAGGCCGAAGGGCATAACAAGGTATTCGTAATGCCCAAATCTGGTGCGAAAAGCTGTCTTCCACTCATCTCCTTCACGAATACGGATCAAGTTGTAGGCACCACGGAGATCTAACTTGGAAAAGATCACTGCGGATCCCAATCTCTGGAAAAGTTCAGGCACTAAAGGTAGAGGGTAACGGTTCTTGATTGTTACTTTGTTCAGCTCCCGATAATCAATACAAGGACGTAAGGAATGGTCCTTTTTCTCCACGAAGAATATACCAGCTCCGGCCGGAGAGGTAGATGGACAGATAAATCTCTTCTTCAGGTTCTCATCGATATATATTTTTAGAGTGTCCAACTCCTGCTCTGTTAGTGGGAAAATCCTCCCAAAGGGAACTTCTGCTCCAGGTAATAGCTCGATTGGGCAATCGTAAGGCCTGTGGGGAGGTAAAGTCTCTGCTCCTTTTTTACTGAAAACGTCCAGAAAGTCCCAATAGGGTGCAGGGACCAACTGTTGTAACTCGGACTCAGCATCTAAACAGAGTAGTCGGGTAGTCTCAGCAGGACTGGTATGTAGACAGTGTTGCCGGCAATAGTCAGAAAGGAACTTGACTTCTCCACTAGACCAGTCAATGCTGGGGTTATGGGCCTGTAACCATGGCATCCCAAGTATGATGGGGAAAAGAGGAGAGGAGATGGCATCCAGGCACAGGAGTTCTTGATGGTTAGAGCCCATGGTGGCTAACAAAGGGATGGTTTCCTGCGTGACAGGGCCGGACCGAAGAGAGGAGCCATCAGCGAGGTGTACAGAAAGTCCCCAAACTTTAGACTGGAGAGGGATGTGATGGTTGGCAGCGAAGGTTAGGTCAATGAAACAGCTGCAGGCTGCTGAATCAATTATGACTGTAGCTGGCATAGTCTTTCCTGGAAGCTGTAGGGTGATAGAGAGAGCAAGATGATTAGCAGGTTTAGAGAGAGCAGAAGCACAAATTGAAGAGATTGGCAGCGACTTAGGTGACTTACGTGTCTTGTTTGGGCAAGACCTCACATAGTGTTCAGGCTCCCCGCAGTACATGCAGAGGTTGTTAACTCTTCGGCGTTGGCGTTCTTCTGGATTGAGAGAGGGACGGAGCAGACCAAGTTGCATTGGCTCGGAGGTATCAAGAACCGGTGTGGCCGGTGCTGGGAAGGACTGGCTGGGAGAGCTTGGAACCTTGGGTAACATCCAGGTAGGGCGGAATTGGCTGGAAGACCTCTTGGAGCGACGCTCTCTGAGGCGTCGGTCAATCTGGATAGACAGATTGATGAGTTCATTCAGGGTTTGGGGTACACCGACCCGTGCTAACTCATCCTTCAGAGGATCAGACAATCCCATGCGAAATTGATAACGTAAGGCCGCATCATTCCAACCAGTGTCGGAGCTCCACCGCCTAAATTCCACCACATAGTCCTCTGCGGCTCTACGCCCTTGTTGAAGGGCGTGCAAGGCGGCTTCAGCAGTTGCTGTCACCTGGGGATCCTCATACAACTGGGACATGATGGTAAAAAAAGCATCAAGGTTGTCCAGAGCTCCAGATTTCTGCTCCAGGAGGCGATGAGCCCAGGTCTGTGGTTCACCCGATAAGAGGGAGATTACGAAGCCCACCTTGGTTGCCTCCAGGGAGAAGGTGCGGGGTTGCAGGACAAAGTATAGTTCGCAGGCATTGCGAAAGGCCCGGAATTTACTGCGGTCACCGGTAAACCTCTCGGGTATGGGTACCCTAGGCTCCGGGGGTAGCATAACTACTGAGGGTGCAGATGTTGCTCCGGCCGATGAGGCGGCTTGCGGACGGGTTGGAGCTGACAGGACTTGGACTTGTTCTTCCAACCTTGTGTAGCCTTCCTGGAGGCTCTTCACGGCTTGTGTGAGACCCGCCAGGTGTCTACACAGTTCCTCCATGGGGGAGGTCCCCTGCTCGGGCTCGGACATGGCTGTCTGATACTGTCAGACTTCCACGTAGCAGACAGGCGAGCCCGATGTAGCAGGGGGAGGCCTCCCTTATGTATCTGGTTCCCGGCCCCTGGTAGTATGGACAGGAGGCACGGGAGCACAGAATGGTATGAGAGCCTGGCGGGTTAGCTGCAGAAGGATCCCGGTAAAGGTGGTTATGGAGATCTCCAGTAACTGAAGCACAGGCAGCAGATGCAGAGCAGGAGTGGAGCAGGCAGGTAGTACAGAGGAGCAGGCAGATTCGTAGTCAGGACAGTCCGGGATCAGTGGCAGGCAGCAAGCAAGGAGGAATCAAAGACAGGCCGGTGGTCAGGAGATCAGGTTCAACAGGAAACAGGAAGCAGGTGCAGGGATACAGGGAGCTGACGGCCTAAATAAGGCAGGTTGGCGCCAAAAACCGGGCGCGCCCCCCGCACACACGCAAGCGCCCGCACACCGTCACCCGCAGCGACGCGCACGGGAACGCGTGCGCCGATGCGCCCCAACGCACCGCGATGCCCACCAACAGCGCGGCTGCCCAAGGGAGCTCTCTGACACAGTGTGAAAAAGGGGTCTACAGCACTAAGTCTTTGTGCCCTCCCTGTTTTTTTTTTTTTTGGTTTCAGTTGTTCCAGACTCCCCCAGTCCTAAGAGGCAGCAAGACGAAGTGTATCTATACAGGCCAGGACGGATATATAGCCAACTTACATTGTGTGGGTTCACTCCCAAGCGCAGGAGGTTTTTGTGTGGATTTGCTTTTTTGCTCCTTCCATTTGCACCTTACTGCGAAGGCAAGTTATACATTGGGGTGGTTGCCATCTTTTTGTATAGCTTGCTCACTGGAATTGATGTGGGGACACAATGGATGCCTTCAGCTGCCATTGCACTTTTGCTGGGTTTCTAATGTGTCCCTGTACCTTTAACACCTTCCCGTCTGGCCTGAGGGCTGGATGGGATATTCGCCATTTTGGGTGGACGTCATATGATGTCCTCCCCAGAATGCACCTCGCGCGCCCCACATTTCGTGCTGACACAACGGATGACAGATCAGTGTACCGGCCTGCTGCCGGTGCCATGTGATTACTGTGACCAATCACCGCTGACCACATGACAATTGTACACAATGAATGGCTTCTATTTATGCCATTCATTGTGTACTATTGTGTTGCTCTTTGTGATTGGCCACAGTGATCACATGGCACAGACAAGGCCAATCATAGCCTATCTGTACCATGTGATTAGCTGTGGCTAATCACAATAGTAAACACGGAATGAATAGATTTCATTCAGCAAAAATGGTTGCTTATACCAGTGAAATATAAGCAAATCATAGTGTGTAAAAAATAAAAATCCTGATCACCTCCCCAGAGTAGTACAGTGTTACTATGTATGGAAAGACTGTATTGCTCTGGTCACAGTATGTAAAAAAATAAATCATAAAAACAAAAACAAAAGTAATTAAGTCATTATGTTAGCCTATGGAGCGACGGATGTCAGCGGAGACATGTCCGCTGACATCCGACCCGGTCCGATCCGCTAAAAGCAGACGGATGGCCCTACGTCCAGGTCCGTCGCTGGCGGATCGGATCAGGTGAGATCTGATGAAAACGGACATGCTGTCCGTTTTCATCCGATCCCTCCATAGGCGGCAGCGGTGCCTGACAAGCCCCTCCCCGCTCAGCGAGCAGAGAGGGACCTGTCATCCGCCGGCTCAGCGATCAACAGAGAGATCTCCCGCTGAGCCGGCGGACCGAGGCGGGCTCCGTGGAAGGGGAGTCCGCCTTGTGTGAAAGGGGCCTTAATAATATACACTGATTTGGGTTATATTCACCAAAGAAATGTAGCAGAATACATTTTGGCCTAAATTTCTGAAGAATTGTTATTTATTGTTATTTATTTGTTCCGTTTCATAACAGAAACAAAGAAAAATGTGTTTTTCAATATTTTCAGTCTTTTTTTGTTTATATAATAAACAAAAAAAAAAAAAAAAAAAACCCAGTGGTGATTAAATGCAATCAAAAGCTCTATTTGTGTGAAAAAAAAATTATAAAAATTTCATTTGAGTACAGTGTTACATGACCGCGCAATTGTCAGTCAAACCGTGATAGCGCTGAAAGCTGAAAATTGGCCTGGGCAGGAAGGGGGTGAAAGTGTCCGGTATTGAAGAGGTTAATGAAAAGAAACACAGTAAAATGGATCCCCTGCAGCTGACCGACCCCCCCCCCCCCGAAACAATAGACCCCCTCCCCCAGAAACAACAGACCCCCAGCAAGAACAGAATTCCAGCAACAATAGATCCCCCAGCATCAATAGAGCCCCCCACCGGCAACAATAGACCACCCCCCAGAAACAATAGACCCTCAGCAACAACAGTACTCCAGCAACAATAGATTCCCAGCAACAATAGAGCCCCCCACCAGCAACAATAGGTCTCCCAGGAGCCAGCGTCAGTAGACCCCTCCCTCAACAGTAGATCCCTCCGAGCAACAATAGAGCCCCCCACCAGCAATAAGCCCCCCCCCCACTAGAACCAATAGGTCTTCCAGGAGCCAGCACCAGTAGCCCCCTCCCGCAACAGTAGATCCCTCCCAGCAACAATAGAGCCCCCACCAGCAATAAGCCCCCCCCCACCAGAACCAATAGTTCTCCCAGGAGCCAGCATCAGTAGACCCCTCCCTCAACAGTAGACCCCCCTCAGCAACAATTGAACCCCCAGCAACATAAGACCCTCCCAGCAACAACAGTTTCCCCGCCAACAATAAACCCCCCACCCCCTTCAGGATAATAGATCCCCCAGCAGCCAGCATCAATAGACCCTCCAGCACCCCATGGAATTATATACATTCAGCGCTGTAGGTTCCGGAACTGCGCTTCCCTGCATTAACACTGAATAAAGCCCTGTGCTTCAGGTGGTGTGAAGCCTGCCATCTGGGAGGAGGCGGGGCCCCGAGGGCACCATTATTACATTTTATAGACATAGAAAACGATCTTCTCACTACGCTTCTTCAGCAAACCATGAATGCGGTTTCTGCTGACCGTCCATTCACCAACCCATCCTTAGACACACACATTGTACTACTCCCCGAACCACACCAAGATATGATGCATTTCAATATTTAGCCACCTATTTCACACATTAACCAGTTCCCGACTGCCCCATACCAGTTTTACTGCTACAGGGTGGCCGCACTGCACAGGGTCACGTACATGTACGCGATCTGTGTTCCCGAGCCAGGGGGCGCGCGTGCCCGCCAGCCAGGGGTGCTGTGATTGGCTCCAGCACCGATCAGTCTTCAGGTCCAGGCCAATCATTTTTGCCCTGGACCTGCTGATAGGTTCTGACAAATCACAGAACAGCATGTGCCTGCGCTTATAAAACACAGGCACAGGAAATGACGGCCTCTTCTCTCCTGGAGCCCTTTACAGTTCCAGAGACAGAAGAGATGGCATCAGACAGTGAGTAACAGCAGCACACTGGACGGGCTGTGGTCAGTGGGAGCAGAAAATGTCCTGGCGTCAGTGGGAGTAAACAATGCCCCATCATTGGTATTAGGGGGAGTAATAGTGCCCCATCTTTAGTATTAGGAAGTGTACTAGTGCCCCATGTTTGTTATAAGGGGGAGTAAACAATGCCCCATCATTGGTATTAGGAGGGAGTAATAGTGCCTCATCTTTAGTATTAGGGGGAGTAAACAATGCCCCATCATTGGTATTAGGGGGAGTAATAGTGCCCCATCTTTGGTATTAGGGCAGGGCTTGACAAATTTGTTTGGAATCTAGAAGCCAGCTAAAAAAGTTAGGAGAAAGTTTTTTAAATCAGCTGCCCGGCTTCCAGAACTGCATGTCTGGGGCCTCGGGCAATAAGAATTGCTCACGCCTGATGCCAAACCAAAAAAGACCGAACATTAGAAAAAAAAAAATATATATTTTGTTTGTGAAAAGATTTTGCAGATAAGTCATTTTTCTCCTTCACTAATGAGGCTGCACTAATGGGCACTGACGAGGTGGCGCTGATGAGGTGGTACTAAAAGGTGGCACTGATGAGGCCGCACTGATGGGCGCTGATGAGGCTGTGTTAATGGGCATTGATGGGCACTGATAAGAACTGATAGGCTGCACTGTTAAGGTGGCACTGATGGGCTGCACTGATGGCCACTAATAGGTGGCACTGATAGGCATGGGTAGGTGGCACTGATAGGCAGTACTGATAAGCACTGATAAGGTGGAACGCCCCGTTCACAGTGGCAGTAAAGAAAAGGCAACCGATCAAGCCCACAACCTCAACCCCAGCTGTTACTGGGAAGATGATGTCAGAGGTGGGCAGGCAGTGAGAGAAAGCCTCGCTCATCACAGCACCGCTCACCAGAGGAGGGCGCTGCTTTGCAGAAAGGAACATGTATCCCAATCCAGCAGGCCGCAAAACAGCGGCCTCAATTTTGGCCAGCCCAACATAAGTCCGCCAGTGGGGGGGGCACACGTGTAAGGAATCCAGACAGCTGCTGTAGCCCAGGCACCAGGACACAATTTCCAGTTGCCATTGTGACCTGAGGCCTGGGTTTTGTCAAGCCCTGAATTAGGGGGAGAAATAGTGCCCCATTATTGGTATCAATGGGAGGAAAAGTGCCCCGTCATTAACAACAGTGGGAAGAATAGTGCTCTGTCGTTGGTGTCAGTGGGAGGGAAAAGTACCCCATCATTGGTATCAGTGGAAGGACTAGTGCCCCGTGTCATTGGAAGGACTAGTGCCCCATCATTGGTGTCAGTGGGGGGACTAGTGCCCCATCATTGGTGTCAGTGGGAGGAATAGTGCCCTGTCATTGGTGTCATTGGGAGGACTAGTGCCCCGTCATTGGTGTCATTAGGAGGAATAGTGCCCCGTCATTGGTGTCATTGGGAGGACTAGTGCCACGTCATTGGTTTCAGGGGGAGGGCTAGTGCCCCGTCATTGGTGTCAGTGGAAGGAATAGTGCCCCATCATTGGTGTCAGTGGGAGCAATAGTGCCCCATCATTCGTGTCAGTGGGAGGAATAGTGCCCCATCATTGGTGTCTGTGGGAGAAATAGTGTCCTGTCATTGGTGTCAGTGGGAGGGCTAGTGCCCCATTATTGGTGTCAGTGGGAGAAATAATGCCCCATCATTGGTGTCAGTGGGAGGGCTAGTGCCCCGTCATTGGTGTCAGTGGGAGAAATAGTGCCCCGTCATTGGTGTCAGTGGGAGGAATAGTGCCCCATTATTGGTGTCAGTGGGAAGAATAGAGTCCTATTGTCGGTGTCAGTAACAGGCTCCTATTCTGTGTGGCACCATGCTAAACCCTCTTTTCAGTTGCAAGAGCCAGACATAAACCTCTGACGCTGCTTGAAGGACTTTCATCCCTGTCTCTGGAAGCAGCTGATGGTGAATTGTGTATAGTGCGGGGAGACAAGACACACAGTATCTCACAAAAGTCAGTACACCCCTCACATTTTTGTAATTCTTTTCTTCGATCTTTTCATGTGACAACACTGAAGAAATGACACTTTGATACAATGTAAAATAGTGAGTGTACAGCTTGTATAACAGTGTAAATTTGCTGTCCCCTCAAAATACCTCAACACACAGCCATTAATGTCTAAACCGCTGGCAACAAAAGTAAGTACACCCCCTAAGTGTAAATGACCAAAAATGTGAGGGGTGTACTCACTTTTGTGAGATACTGTAGAAAGAGCGTCTGGAAGGACGAGGAAGAGTGTGGCCCCTTTTCTGATGATGACCTAGCATTCAGGCGCTGCCCCCAACAAGCTGCATGGTGAGAAATCACGTGTTTCATTTATAAACTTTTTATTGTACAATTATAATTTAAAAGTTACATAGACGGATGATATTGAAGTCACGTGTCTCTTCATCTGCGCGGTAAGCAAATGACTGATAGTATTGCCACACTTGATAGATTTTAGGCAGAGCCTGCAAATGACTGTGGTACCTTCTACAGCACAAATGTTGAAATGGCCCACAGAGCGGACCTCTGGAGAGCAGACCGGGTACAAGTGCCCTGCACCCATAGAGCTCTGTGCCATCTAGTGGAATAGGACGGCCGTTCCCTTCACAATTCTGTGACCTACCCCTGGATGACATCCTCCCTCATTTTCCTCCTTTGCCCTATCTACCCAAGTACGGCCATAGACCTCATCATTTTGCCCCCTCACCATCACTGGATCCAACTTGGCTGTAGGCTGATATCAATGCCAATTGGTTCCATTTGTTACCTCCCTCTATGTTCCCATGGCTCTCCTCAACCCCACATGGAATTAATTACTGTGCATTCTTTTCCAGCAAGTGGCTGATGCTGGGCTCAAATAACTCAATGGCTCCTACATGGTAGTTGTAAAGGGCAATGGAAGGAGTGGCTTTGGATGAGGAGGCAGAACAGGGCACTTTAGCAGCTGCTGATGACTTCATGATACTCTGGGAGACAAAGGAGGATGATAAAGGGGTGGCTAGAAGGGGGGGGGGTCCTGTCCTCCAGTCCTTCGTATGACCGAGCCACAATGACGGCAATCAAGTCATGTTTTACACCACAGAGCTTTGAAGAAACATACCTGTCTGCAAGGCACCCCAGAATAGCCTATGGGAAATTTTCCATGTTCTGTGTACTGTGGGAGACCAGATATAGTGAATGCAGAGTCCGGGGTTTAGTAACACTTTAAGCAAGGTTGGTGACCTGTCTTTTCTTTTCTGCAGTTAGGAGATGCAGCTTGGTCACCTCCCCACCCCCCAGCCTGTGATTGGACACAATCCTCCTGTCAGCTGTAATAGTACACAGTACCTTCAGTTCCCCAGAACACAACCTCACTTCCCGGGTGCCATAAAACAACCCCGGAGCCGAGTCTCACCTGCTGCAGCGCCCTCTCCTTCTTCATCCCCGAGGCTGCGAGCTCTGGAAAGGGCCACGTAGGCCTGACCACACTCAAACACGCGTGATAAGGAGATCTCAACACAGTCCAGGGTCATCCCCCATGGGAAGATAAGTGTGAATAATTGGGGGGATTCCCATTACATCACCCCCCCCCCTGGGAAATAGGACTCACCTGACTCTTGTGTATAGAGATCGCCCACGCCAACTTCAGCGGTAACTGCTGGCGGGTCAGATAGACTCCGCCCTGAGCTTTGATGACCCAGCGCTCCGTCTTCATCACCTCCGTGACACCGCAGAGGAAACGCACCTTGGGTCATTAGTTATGATCGCAATTCGTAAATTCAAAAATCCAAAAAAGAAGAAAGAAAATCCAAAAATTTGAAAGAATAACAAACAATAACCAACTATTAAAATTATAAATATTGGAATTTCCTTTCAAATTTGGCTGTTAGCGAACGTAACAAATTTATCCGAAGTTATGAATTATCCAAAATAACGAGTGCCGCATCTAAACAAATGGAACGGAACAAATTAATAAATAATAATAATAAAAAGTAATTATTGTTATTTATTATTGTCAATTTGTTATGTTCCATTTGTTTAGATGCGGCATTCGTTATTTTGGATAATTCATAACTTTGGATGAATTCGTATTCGTTACTTTCTCCAACAGCCAAATTTGAAAGGAAATTCCAATACCTATAATTTAATAGTTAGTAAGAGTTAAGTTATTATTAGTTAGTTATGATTTCAGATTTTCTGATTTTCTGATTTTCAAATTTACGAATATTTGGAAAAAATCCTTAAACAAGTTTTCGTTAATGCAGATATTTCCAAATTAATGAATGTGTTGAAATTTGTTAAAAAAACAAACAAATTCGGAACAAAACAAATTGCACATGTCCAGCAGGAGTCCAGCGGCGGGTACCACGGACTCAACATCCACCGGCACCCACCAATTATGCGGTACACTGACAGAATGGAATCTGTAAACAAGGCAGATTGTCGTTCTGTCAGTAGGGAAGGCATGGATCCTGTGTCTCTGCAAAGCAGGAACATGGATCAATGCCTTCCCATAGTACAAGCACCTCCTCCACAGTGAGAAAGCACTGGCTAGGCGCACAGTTAACCCTTTGATCACCCCTGATGTTAACCCCTTCCCAGCCAGTGTCATTAGTACAGTGACAGTGCATATTTTTTTAAGCACAGATCATTGTATTAGTGTCACTGGTTCCCCCAAAAAGGGTCAGTTAGTGTCCAATTTTTCCGCCGCAATATCGCAGTCCCGCTGCCATTACTAGTAAAAAAAAAAAAAATATCCCATAGCTTGTAGACCGTATAACTTTTTGTGCAAACCAATCAAAATACGCTTATTGGGATTTTTTTTTTACCAAAAAAAAAAATGTAGCAGAATACATATTGGCCTAAATTGATGAGGAAATTATATATATATATATATATATATATATATATATATATATATATATATATATATATATATTTTTTTTTTTTTTAATTTTATTGGATATGTTTTATAGCAGAAAGTAAAAAAAAAAAAAAAAATAATATAAATATATAAAAATAAATAAATATATATATAATATAAATATATACATTTTACATATATACATTTTATATATATATAATATATTATATTAATGTATATATATATAGATATATATATATATTTTTTTTTTTTAATTGTCTGTTTTTTTTAATTATAGTGTAAAAAATAAAAACCGCTGAGGTGATCAAATATCACAAAAGAAAGCTCTATTTCTAAAGGAAAAAAAAAAAAAAAAGGAAAAAAAGGACACATTTTATTTGGGTACAGTGTCACACGACCACGCAATTGTCAAAGTAATGCAGTGCCGTATTGCAAAAAATAGCCTGCTTATGAATGGGGGGGTAAATCTTCCAGAGGGCAAGTGGTTAAGGATGAAGTCATAGTTGGTTGTAATGAGTAATTTGAAGAGCTAATTTTAGAACTAGAATATTCAGTCCCAACTAACAAGTAAGATAGAAATGTATTCCTCTGGGAGGTGGGGGAAGGGAGGCTTTATGCCTTGTATAATGTGCCACTGATCATCAATTGACTTATGAATTATCTGACGCACCTTTTCCTGAACCCTCAAAGCCAACCACCACGCCACGGGCCCCATTCACCAATCCGCAAGCCACGTCCAAGTTTTTTGGCCAACATCACCTAGAGGGGAAAAATAAATAAATAAATAAAATATTTCTATGAGGATGGCTATGCTGCCTCTCCATGTTCTCACGCACTGTATGCACCACCATCCTCTGCACATTCACAACAGCAACATTTCTACATGCCGTGTAAAAGTTTTTTTGTGATGTGAAATCAGCACACATTCATAACAGCGCTCCCCGCAGGCTACTTGAGCGATAGAGGGACCAGGAAAAGAGCGGGGCGCGCATGCGCAGTAGAGTATGCAGGCTCAATGAATCTTGGGAGTTGTAGTATCAGCTTAGCAGAGCATGTGACCATAATACAGGTGCATCTCAAAAAAATTAGAAGAGCAAAAAGTTAATTTCAGTAATTCAATTCAAAAAGATAAACTTATATATTTTATACATTTGTGTTACACACAGAGTGATACATTTCAAGCATTTTTCTTTTAATTTTGATGATTATGGCTTACAGCCAGTGACAACCCAAAATTCAGTATCTCAGAAAATTTGAATTTTACATAAGACCAATAAAGCAAAAATAATTTTTAATACAGAAATGTTGGCTTAGTGAAAAGTCTATCCATGTACAGTAAAGGATGCACTCAATACTTGGTCGGGGCTCCTTTTGCATGAATTACGGCATCAATGCGGCGTGGCATGGAGGTGATCAGCCTGTGGCACTGCTGAGGTGTTATGGAAGCCCAGGTTGCTTTGATAGCGGCCTTCAGCACATCTGCATTGTTGGGTCTGGTGTCTCTCATCTTCCTGTTAACAATACCCCCAGGGCCGTCTTTAAAGCAGGGAAAAAGGGGCAACTGCCCTGGGCCCCATCATTGTGTGGGGACCAAAGCAGCTGCCTCATAATTGCCAACTATCCCAGTTTAAATTCCTTTGAAGTTTTAGTCCTGTGCGGTGTCCCGATATCTCAGTGTGAAGTGCTGCTACTAATGCTGCCCAGCTCTGCCCTATTGCCATGTACAGATGACTCACCTGCAGACCCTGTATTGATATGTAAATAGCGGCGGCATTCAATGACATTACATACATTCTATGTAAATGGCCGTGGTCGGCAGCATTGATATGTAAATAAAGGCGGCATTCATATGTATATCATGCCCCCCCCCCCCCCCCCTCGGGGTCATGGTGGTTACTGTGAATGCTTCTATTACATTGGTGGTCAGTGTGAATGTTCCTCTTACATTGGTGGTCAGTGTAAATCCTTCTTTACATTGGTGGTTACTGTAAATTCTTCTATTACATTAGTGGTCAGTGTAAACCCCTATTTTATTGGTGGCCAGTGTTGAAATTCCTCTTTATATTGGCAGTCAGCTTTGCCATTGATCACACCCTCCCCTCCCCCCCAGCACTGCCACTGATCCCCGGAGTTCTAAGAGTCCTAGGAGTTTTCTGTCTATTGATGGGTCCCCTCACCACCCCAGTCCATGGTGTGCCGGCAGTGAGGAGATGGTGTGCTGTAACCTTTAGCAACCAATCAGTGAACAGTATTGATGTACAGTAATCTCTAGCAACCAATCCTAAAACCTTTATTAACCTCCTACAGGCCATTTTGCTGGGCAGGTAAGTCATGGACACCTACAGTCTGCACTGAGCGCTCCCTTTTAGTTATTTTGTCAGCGGATCTCTTATCACAGGGGGAGGGGGGGGGGATTATTCACTGAGTGCTATTAAAGTGTATTTAACCCCAGATGGTTGCCATTAGTCTTCTTTTTTTCCAGTTTATTTTCACCTGGTGATCCTGCCAGTAACACGCCTCTGTCCCAGGGTGACGACGCTCACTCGCTGTACTGTATATGGAGGAGCAGCTTTGTCAGGGGAGGTGTTCTGTAGTTCAAGGGGAAAGCTGGAAACATTGTAACTGATAAAGAGTGCACAGGAAGTCATTAACTTACAAGATTTCTGGCAGGATCAATAGCTTAAAAATATACATATTACATAGTAGGTGAGGTCGAAAAAAGACACAAGTCCATCAAGTCCAACCTATGTGTGTGATTATAAATACATTTAATTTTTTTATCATATATATATATATATATATATATATATATATATATAAAGGACGTAATTTTGTTTGGGTACAGCGTCGCACAACCGCGCAATTGTCAGTTAAAGCGACGCAGTGCCATATCGCAAAAAATGGCCCGGTCATTCAGCAGCCAAATCTTCCGGGGCTGAAGTGGTTAAAAAAAAAAAACAAAAAAAAAACTTTACAATCACTTTATCCACTTCTATACCGGACACTTTCATCCCCTTGCTGCCCAGGACAATTTTCAGCTTTCAGCGCTGTCTGACTTTGAATGACAATTGCGCGGTCATGCAACACTGTACCCAAACTAAATTTTTATCATTTTCTTCCCACAAATAGAGCTTTGTTTTGGTGGTATTTGATCTGCGATTTTTATTCCTTTGTTCCTGCAATGCAGGAACATGGATCAATGACTTCCCCTAGTACAAGCACCTCCCCCACAGTACACCACACTTGTCAGCTCACACAGTTAACCCTTTGATCACCCCTTATGTCTAACCCCTTCCCAGCTAGTGTCATTAGTACAGTGACAGTGCATATTTTGTAGCACTGATCACCGTATTAGTGTCACTGTTTCCCACAAAGTGTCAGTTAGTGTCTGATTTGTCCACCGCAATATCGCAGTCCCGCTATAAGCCGTTACTATTAAAAAAATTAATGAAAATTCCATAACTTTATCCCATATTTTTTAGACGCTATAACTTTTGCGCAAACCAATCACTATAAGCTTATTGGGATTTTTTTCTTTTTTTACCAAAAAATATGTAGAATATGTATTGGCCTAAATTTATGAATTTTTATAGGAATTTTTATTGTCTTACCTTTTTTTTTATCAGGTATGTTTTATAGCAGAAAGTTTTAAAATGTTTTTTTTTTTCGTTTAACCACTTCAATACCAGGCATTTAGACACCTTCCTGCCCAGGCCAATTTTCATTGCTGTGGCAATTTGAATGAAAATTGCGCGGTCATGCAACACTGTACCCAAACAAATTTTCAATCATTTTGTTCCCACAAATAGAGCTTTCCTTTGGTGGTATTTGAACACCTCCACAATTTTTTGCACAACAAATAAAAAAAGACCAAAAATTTAGAAAAAAAGTTTTTCTTTGTTTCTGTTACATTTTTTTGTAAATAAGTAAGTTTTCTTCTTCAATGACGGGCACTGATAAGGCAGCACTGATGGGTACCCATGAGGTGGCACTGATGAAGTGGCACTGATGATGGGCACTGATAGGTGGCACTGATGGGCACCTGTAGGTGGTACTGATGGGTGGCACTGATAGGTGGCATGGATGGGCACTGAAGTGCACTGATAGGTGGGCACTGATGGGCACTGATAGGTGGCACTGGTGAACACTGATGGGTGGCACTGATGAACACTGATGGGTGGCATTGCTGGGCATCCCTGTTTTGTAATGTGCCACAGAGGTGCCAGTCAGTGCCCATTTGTGGGCACTGATTGGCATATTTTTTCACACGTGGATGGCCATGGGGGATGTACCTGGCCATCCACATGCTGGGGGCTTCCCTGGTGGTCTAGTGTGGGCATCTGAGGGGGTGCTGCACTAATAAACAATCAGCACAGACCCCCCCGTCAGGAGAGCCGCCGATCGGCTCTCCTCTACTCGCTTCTTCTTATTTACATTGTGATCAGCCGTGATTGGACACGGCTGATCACGTGGTAAAGAGCCTCCACCGGAGGCTCTTTACTGAGATCGGTGCAGCGGTGTATCAAACTGACACACCGCACCACCGATCGCCACTATGCACGCCCCCACGGAAGCACGACGGCTGTTATTCTGAAGGACGTCATATGACGCCCAGTCAGGATAACTGAACCACGGGAAGTGGTTAACGCGCAAAAAAGAAAAAAAGTGCATTGGTGATCAAATACCACCAAAAGAAAGCTCTATTTGTGGGGAAAAAAGCACATACATTTTATTTGGGTACGCCGTTCCATGACCGCGCATTTGTCTGTTGAAATAATGCAGTGCCGTATCACAAAAAATGGCCTGGTCATGAAGGGGGGTAAATCATCCAGAGGTTAAGTGGTTAAAAGTCTGCTTGGTGCCAAGTGTTTGGTCTTTTATATACTGTACTGAGAAGTAGATTATTATTTATTTTTTCTTCTGCAGATGATTGAAGACCCCATCCAGATGCAGAGGCTGAAGTTTGCCTTCGAGTCAGACGGGCTTTTAGGTAAACTTGGGGAAAATTAAAGCCGAAGTTAAAAAAAAAAAAAGTTGTGATCTCTGAAGCAAAAGAAGATTTGGTTGAAAGTCTAGGGGTGAATGCATTGTCACCTTGTCTATAGTAACTGATGGTCTTACAGCTGGCTTCAAAATGTGACCGGTGTTCCCAACCTCACCTACCACAGTATCTGCACCCTCTGCTATTTACTGGGGTCTTCAGGGTCTCATGTACCTCTCACCTTCTTCCAAGCAAAAGAAGGTCTGGGGTGCATGAGTGCTGCCAGCACTGGGGAGCTACAGTTCATTGAGGGAACCATGAATGCCAACATGTACTGTGACATACTGAAGCAGAGCATGATCCCCTCCCTTCAGAGACTGGGCCGCAGGGCAGTATTCCAACATGATAACGACCCCAAACACACCTCCAAGATGACCACTGCCTTGCTAAAGAAGCTGAGGGTAAAGGTGATGGACTGGCCAAGCATGTCTCCAGACCTAAACCCTATTGAGCATCTGTGGGGCATCCTCAAACGGAAGGTGGAGGAGCGCAAGGTCTCTAACATCCACCAGCTCCATGATGTCATCATGGAGGAGTGGAAGAGGACTCCAGTGGCAACCTGTGAAGTTCTGGTGAACTCCATGCCCAAGAGGGTTAAGGCAGTGCTGGAAAATAATGGTGGTCACACAAAATATTGACACTTTGTGCCCAATATGGACATTTTCTCTTAGGGGTGTACTTACTTTTGTTGCCAGCGGTTTAGACATTAATGGCTGCATGTTGCGTTATTTTGAGGGGACAGCAAATTTACACTGTTATACAAGCTGTACACTCACTACTTTACATTGTAGAAAAGTGTCATTTCTTCAGTGTTGTCACATGAAAAGATAGAATAAAATATTTACAGAAACGTGAGGGGTGTATTCACTTTTATGAGATACTATATATGAAGTTGACATATCCTAAAGAGATCACTCCTTGACACAATGGGGGAGATTTCCTAATACTGGAGCACTTAGGCACTGAACCTTCTCTGCCTGACAAATCACACTGAAAATGTGTCCTCAGTGGTGACCCCGCCGAACCCCACAGCTGCCAGAATGAGGAAGATCGCATGAAGAGCGCCAACCTACAAAATGAGTCCAAGGAACCCTTAACCGCATCAGCCCCGGAAGGCTTTACCCCCTTAATGACCAGAGCATTTTTTGTGATTCGGCACTGCATCGCTTTAACTGACAATTGCGAGGTCGTGCGACGTTTTACACAAACAAATTTGACGTCCTTTTTTCCCCACAAATAGAGATTTCTTTTGGTGGTATTTGATCACATCATCTGCGGTTTTTATTTTTTGCGCTATAAACAAAAAAAGAGAGGCAATTTTGAAAAAAAAATATATTTTTTACATTTTTTTTTTTTAAAACAAACTTCTTCATCAGTTTAGGCCGATGTATATTCTTCTACATATTTTTGGTATAAAAAAAAAAAAAAAATCGCAATAAGCATATATCAATTGGTTTGCACAAAAATTATATATAATTAAAATAGGGAATAGATTTATGGCATTTTTATTATTTTTTAAACTTTTTCTACTAGTAATGGCCACGATCTGCGATTTTTATCGGGACTACGGCATTGCGGTGGACAGATCGGACACTTTTTTGGGGACCAGCGACATTTATACAGCGATCACAGCTAAAAATAGGCACTGATTACTGTATAAATGTCACTGGCAGGGAAGGGGTTCACACTAGGGGGCGATCAAGGGGTTAACTGTGTTCCCTAACTGTAGGGGTGGGGGAAGGGCTTACTGGGACATGACAGAGATCACTGGGAACAGTAGATCCCTGTCATGTCACCCGTCAGAACGAGGAAATGCCTTGTTTACATCCCCGTTCTGCCTGTGTACAAGTCAATCGCGGGCCGCCGGAGAACACCCGCAACTGAGCCTGCGCGAGCCGTTGTACGATTTGCGCAGGAGAGCCATTGTGCCACCGTCAAACGGCGGCGGTTGGTCTCAAAGTGGTTACTTGTTCATTAAATGACCAAAAAAAAACAGAAAAACAACAACATGCTTTGGGGGTCTGAATTCCCCTCCCCCGCTCCTTATACAATTAGAGAGATTTACTAAAACTGGAGCACTCAGAATCGGGTGCAGTTGTGTATGGGAGCCAATCAGCTTTCAGGCAGGGCTGGTGCAAGGATTTTTGACACCCTAGGCAAAACCTCATTTTGCCTCCCCCCCGGGTCCACCCCTGACTCCACCCCCTTTGCCCTGCCCATGTATACCCCACCTTTTTAATGAAGCGCCCATCAAATGCAGCCTCACCAGCGCCCATCAATGCAGCCTTCCAGTGCCCATCAATGCAGCCTTCCAGCGCCCAACAATGCAGCCTTCCAGCGCCCATCAATGCAGCCTTCCAGCGCCCATCAATGCAGCCTTCCAGTGCCCATCAATGCAGCCTTCCAGTGCCCATCAATGCAGCCTTCCAGCGCCCATCAATGCAGTCTTCCAGCGCCCATCAATGCAGCCTTTCAGCACCCATCAATGCAGCCTTCCAGTGCCCATCAATGCAGCCTTCCAGCGCCCATCAATGCAGCCTTCCAGTGCCCATCAATGAATATTTGCTTGCTTCCATTCTTTCAGGAGTCAGGACACAGACACATTCCTCTGCCGCTGCTGTGCCTCTGACACTATGGGGGTTATTTACTAAAGGCAAATCCACTTTGCACTACAAGTGCACTACAGGTGACCTTGGAAGTAAAGTCGCTGTAGGTCCGGGGGGAGAGATGCAAGGAAAATAAAAAACAGCATTTTAGCTTGCACGTGATTGGATGATAAAATCAGCAGAACTTCCACTTATTTCAGTTCTACCCCTCAGATTTAGAGCGACTGCACTTCCAAGTGCACTTGCAGTGCAAAGTGGATTTGCCTTCAGGTCAATTAGTTTCAGTATAAATCACACAATTAGGAAACATAAAGGGAATACAAAGACACTGAATTTCAAAAGAGCCAACTTCCCTAAACTACAAACCTTCCTAAAAGGCATAAATTGGGATAAAATATTAGGAACAAAAAATACTGAGGAGAGATGGGTTTGCTTTAAGAGTATATTAAATAAGGGCATTAGCCAATGTATCCCATTGGGTAATAAATTTAAAAGAGCGAACAAAAGTCCTGGATGGCTTAACTCCAATGTAAAAATGCATATAAAAGCAAAGGAGAAGGCCTTCAAAAAATACAAGGTTGAGGGATCATCCTCAGCATTCAGACTTTATAAAGAATGCAACAAGAAACGTAAGGGTGCAATTAGGACGGCTAAGATAGAACATGAAAGACACATAGCGGAGGAGAGCAAAAAAACCCCCAAGAAATTCTTTAAGTATGTAAACAGTAAAAAAGGGAGGCCAGACCATATTGGCCCCATAAAGAATGAGGAAGGACATCTGGTTACAAAGGATGGGGAGATGGGGAAGGTATTGAATTTATTCTTCTCCTCAGTCTTCACAAGGGAATCGGGGGGCTTCAATAACCAAAACTGCAGTGTTTATCCTCATGACACAACACAAGAAGCACCTCCATGGTTAACAGAGGACAGAATTAAAATTATACTTGAGAAACTTAACATTAATAAATCACCGGGACCAGATGGCTTGCATCCGAGGGTACTTAGGGAACTCAGTCAAGTGATTGCCAGACCGTTGTTCCTAATTTTTACAGACAGTCTATTGACTGGAATGGTACCAGCTGATTGGAGAAAAGCCAATGTAGCAGCAATATTTAAAAAGGGCCCAAAATACATCCCTGGGAATTACAGACCAGTTAGCCTAACATCAATAGTATGTAAACTCTTGGAGGGGATGATAAGGGACTATATACAAGATTTTAGTAATGAGAACGGTATCATTAGCAGTAATCAGCATGGATTCATAAAGAATCGTTCTTGTCAAACCAATCTACTAACCTTCTATGAGGAGGTGAGTTGCCATCTAGATAAAGGAAGGCCTGTAGACGTGCTGTATCTGGATTTTGCAAAAGCATTTGACACAGTTCCCCATAAACGTTTACTGCACAAAGTAAGGTCCGTTGGCATGGACCATAGGGTGAGTACATGGATTGAAAACTGGCTACAAGGGCGAGTTCAGAGGGTGGTGATAAATGGGGAGTACTCAGAATGGTCAGGGGTGGGTAGTGGGGTCCCCCAGGGTTCTCTGCTGGGACCAATCCTATTTAATTTGTTCATAAACGACCTGGAGGATGGAATAAACAGTTCAATCTCTGTATTTGCGGACGATACTAAGCTAAGCAGGGCAATAACTTCTCCGCAGGATGTGGAAACCTTGCAAAAAGATCTGAACAAATGAATGGGGTGGGCAACTACATGGCAGATGAGGTTCAATGTAGAAAAATGTAAAATAATGCATCTGGGTGGCAAAAATATGAATGCAATCTATACACTGGGGAGAGAACCTCTGGGGGAATCTAGGATGGAAAAGGACCTGGGGGTCCTAGTAGATGATAGGCTCAGCAATGGCATGCAATGCCAAGCTGCTGCTAACAAAGAAAACAGTATATTGGCATTAAAAAGGGCATCAACTCCAGAGATAAAACGATATTTCTCCCACTCTACAAGACTCTGGTCCGGCCGCACCTGGAATATGCTGTACAGTTCTGGGCACCAGTCCTCAGGAAGGATGTACTGGAAATGAAGCGAGTACAAAGAAGGGCAACAAAGCTAATTAAAGCTAATAAAGGGTCTGGAGGATCTTAGTTATGAGGAAAGGTTGCGAGCACTGAACTTATTCTCTCTGGAGAAGAGACGCTTGAGAGGGGATATGATTTCAATATACAAATACCGTACTGGTGACCCTACAATAGAAATAAAACTTTTTCGCAGAAGAGAGTTTAACAAGACTCGTGGCCACTCTTTAAAATTAGAAGAAAAGAGGTTTAACCTTAAACTACATAGAGGATTCTTTACTGTAAGAGCAGCAAGGATGTGGAATTCCCTTCCACAGGCGGTGGTCTCAGCGGGGAGCATAGATAGCTTCAAGAAACTATTAGATAAGCACCCGAATGACCGCAACATACAGGGATATACAATGTAATATTGACACATAATCACACATAGGTTGGACTTGATGGACTTGTGTCTTTTTTCAACCTCGCTTACTATGTAACTATATGCCTTTCGTAAATAACCCCCTATGTGCGAACGGAGCGACAGCTGCCTGCTGATGCTGAGACTTAGTTGCTTGCTGCAGAGAGAAGCGAGTAGGAACACCAGTGTCCGGACGCCCTAGGCAGCAGTGTGCCCTAGGCAGCTGCCTAGTTTGCCTAGTGGTAGCACCGACCCTGCTCACAGGTATATAGCTCTCACACTCAGACTGATGTAGATTCAGTCTTACGGTTCCTAGATGGCCTCCCCATCCCTTCCCTAAACAACACACACAAAGACATGATGGAATCTACCATTACAGAGGAGGAGGTGCTGGGGGTCATCAAAGACCTCAAAAAGGTGACCGGATGGTCTGTCCATTCCCTGATACAAGACCTTTGCGCAGGACCGTTTTTAAGGCAGGGCAAAAGGGGCAGCTGCCCTGGGCCCCATCATTGTAGTGGGGCCCAAAGCAGCTGTCTCATACTTGCCAACTATCCCAGTTTAAATTCCCTTATCCCTTGAAGTTTTAGTCCAGTGCTGTGTACCGATATCTCAGTGTGAACTTCTGCTGCTGCTGCCCAGCTCTGCCCTATTGCCATGTACAGATGACTCACCTGCAGACCCTGTGTTTACATGTAAATAACGTGCATTGATATGTAAATAGTGGCGGTATTAATATGTAAATAGTCCTGGACCACGGCATTGATATTTAAATAGAGGCGGTATTCATTCGTATATCATGTCCCCCTGAGGTCACATCCACCATCACTTCTGCTAAATGCTGCCCACTGGGGAGGTAAAGGCGCATGGTTGAAAGTCCTGCCTACAATTATGGTCATTAAGACTAACATCATGTTCTGCAAAAGTAAGCAAATTGGAGTTGGAACCCTTCTTCAAAATAACATGGTGCCACAGCACCCTGAATTTTGGTGCATGTGAATAGGCAGGCAGGCAGTGAGGAGATGATGTGCTGTAACCTTTAGCAACCAGTGAGCAGTAATGCTGTGCACTAACCTCTTGCAACCAATCAGTGAGAAGTAATAATGTGCAGTAACCTCTAACAACCAATTAGTGAGTGGTATAGATGTTCAGTAACCTCTAGCATTCAATCAGTGAGCAGTATTGGTGTACAGTAATCTCTAGCAACCAATCAACAAGCAGCAGTCATGTGCTGTAACCTCTAGAAAATAACAGTGAGCCATAATGTGTGCTGTAACCTCTAGCAGCCAGTCAATGAGCGATAATGATACACTGTAACCTCTGGCAAGCAATCACAATCGCTGCCTGATCTGATTCACTAAACTGATTTTGAGTCTAGCTACTATTTATTGTATGTCTCAAAGCATGTGGAGAGCGAAATTGCATGGAAGAGGGGGCCCAATAAAATGTTTGCCCAGGGTCCAGTCAATATTAAAGATGGCCCTGCCTTTGTGAGTACCCTAACACCCCACTTGACTACATTCTTCAACTCCAAAACCCAAGGCAACCCCCTAGATACCCATCTGAATACGGCATACATCACGGTTATACCCAAACCAGACAAAAATCATGAAGACATTAGCAATTATCGCCCAATCTCCTTAATAAATAATGATTTGAAAATTCTAACCAAAATCCTAGTGAACAGATTAGCCTCCTTCATCAGTAAATACATACTTAAGGATCAAGTGGGATTCATACACAAGACCCAGACCAAATCCGACGAGCAATTAATGTAGTCTCGCTCCTGCAATCTAACTGGGTGGGGGCATCAAAACATCAGGGGTTTCTCCTATCACTGGAACTGCAGAAGGCCTTTGACACAGTGTCTTGGCCCTACATTTTCTCCCTCATGGACCGTTGGGGCTTTGGGCAATGTTTTATGGGACTCTTATGCCGCGTACACACGGTCGGACTTTTCGACGGGAAATGTTGGATGTGAGCTTGTTGGTGGAAAGTCCGACCGTGTGTGTGCTCCATCGAACATTTGTTGGCGGACTTTCCCCCAACAAATGTTTGATAGCAGGTTCTCAAATTCTATTGTTGGGCTTTCCAATCGTGTGTACACAAGTCCGTCGCACGAAAGTTCGAGCATGCTCAGAAGCAGAAGCGGCTGGTCTTGTAAACTAGCATTTGTAATGGAGAATTAACATTCGTGATGTGGAAAATTAGGAAATCTCCAAAAGCAGTGCACAATTCTCTTCTTCTTTAATGGGATAATGGGATAAAGCTGCTTTGCTGGTGATACTGATGGAGTTATTGCAAACAAATTTTCAAAGGCTTTTTTTTTTCAAGTGATATCAAGAATAATAACAATAATAATAGCGCTAAATGAAAAATGCAAAAAGAAAAGTGCGAATCAACACTCACCAAACTTCTACTAACACGAAATTAGCAGAAGGAGCCCAAAGGCAAAGAACGGAAAAACTACGTAGTACGTCTAGTACGTCACTACGAACGTAATTGTTGGCCAACATTTGTATGACCGTGTGTATGCAAGACAAGTTGGAGCTAACAACCTTCGAACAAAATTCCATGGTTTTGTTGTCGGAAAGTCCGATCGTGTGTACGGGGCATTACAGGCTCTATACTCGCGACCGAAAGCACTCATTCAACTTCAGGGGCACTATTCCAAACCAATAGACATTACAAGAGGCACTAGACAAGGGTGTCCACTCTCCCCACTCATATTTGCAATAGCAATAGAAACCCTAGCAATTGCTATCCGACAAAACCCTAACATTAAAGGGGTGTCCTGTGGAGATTAGACCCATAAATGCGGATTGTTTGCGGACGACATCCTTTTATTTCTCACTTCCTCCCTCACATCCCTACCCAATCTTTGCCAAGTACTAGACGACTTCTCCAAGACATCAGGTTTGCAAGTCAACTACTCTAAATCACAAGCCCTTAAAGTGGAGTTCCACCCAAAAGTGGAACTTCCACTCATCAGATTCCTCCCCCCCTCCGGTGACACAGTTGGCACCTTTCAGGGGGGAGGGGGGTACAGATACCTGTATATTACAGGTATCTGTACCCACTTCCGGCATAGATAGCCGCAGAATCTGCGGTTATTTACGCCACTTCCTGCTCCCTCCCCGCTGCCTGCTGGGAAACACACGGGTCCCAGAGGCAGCAGGGACCATCCGTATTGCGCTGCGCGACTCGCGCATGCGCAGTAGGGAACCGGGAAGTGAAGCCGCACGGCTTCACTTCCTGATTCCCTTACCGAAGATGGAGGCGGCAGCACCCGAGGACGGAGAGACGCTTCGGCCTCGGGTGCCGACATCGCGGGCGCCCTGGACAGGTAAGTGTCCATGTTTTAAAAGTCAGCAGCTGCAGTATTTGTAGCTGCTGACTTTAAAATTTTTTTTTTTCGGCGGCGCTCCGCTTTAATGTTTCGCTGCCCTCCCCGACAGTCTCCTTGTTGAAGCAGTCGTTCAAATTTGAATGGAATGACACCTCCATCCGTTACCTAGGTGTCACCCTGACAGCTAAAACTGAAACTCTGCACTCATAACTATCCCCCATTGTACAGGAAATTAGAAGCAGACCTCAAACTTTGGTCCAAACATGAGCTCACATGGCTAGGCAGGATCTAATCAATTAAAATGACCTTACTCCCGAGAATCCTCTATTTCTTCCGGTCCCTCCCCATCTAGTAGAGTGGAGATGTTGCTGAAAGTGGCAGCAGAGGAGATATGCGGAATTCTGGCTGGGATTTACGTTGCAGAGGGGAGACACTGGAGTCGCCTTCCCTTCCGCCCGTGGATGACTTTTTGCCCTGAAGCTGAGAACCAGGGGGATATCGCAACTCTATGACCGGGATCACTTCATTTACACTTCACGCTTGTACCCCTGCAGGGGTGAAGCGCTCTGGTGAGTGAAAGCACAAGAGGGGAGCACAGTCACTTTTGTCAGCACGTTCTTTGCTTCGGATAAAAACTTTCACTAATAGGAGGAAGCACTATGTCACTTTATATGGACACTTATTTTTAATAATTCTTTGGCTTATTACTGGATATCATTAAGTTTATATGTTTATATTTTGATATTTATTACACAGCTTGTTAGTGTTGGTTGATGGGCATTATTAACATCAGCTGATGTTATTTATTGATTGCATTTCTATATATACACAAATATATATATATTCCTTTATTATTAATTATATTTTTATCTTTTATCTTTTGCACAAATTTATCTTTAAACAAATGTCACTTTATATTGCCACATTAAGAAGGATTTGTCCTTGCTGGATATATTGATTTGTACACCTTGTATATATGTATACATACATGTATTCGGTGGTACACACACTATAAATAGTTATATATATATATGTTTCCTTCACATAGAACAGCGCCATTCCCTATTTTGTTCTTCACACCTTGCTTGGGTTTCACCTAGGTGGGACTTTTTTATAGGGAGGCAGCAGTTACATACATCCTAAGCGCGGATTTGTCTGATAATCTTCAGATCGGGTAATCAGCCAAGCCAGAGTTCAGTAACCAGATCGGGTAATCAGCCAGGCCAGAAGTTAGGGATCCAAGTAGAGGAACAGCAAGCAGGATAAGGAGCCAGGAGGGATGACAGCAAAGCTGGTCTTTAAACAGGAACGCAGGAGATGGTTTCTTGTGATGTGACCAAGGCGAAGGCAGAGATCAAGTGAGCTGGACGGCTTTAAGTAGGCAGGACTGACGAGCAGAATCAACAACAGCTGGGTAACTGTGGAGAGAGATGGGAGCTGGCAATTAGCTGACAGCTAAGCGGCCAACTCAGAGAAGGAAGGGCTGAGCCCAGCCCAGACAGTACCCCCTCCTCAACGACCCCTCCCCCTCGGAGGACCACCGGGCTTGAGGGGAAAACGTCTATGGAAATGACGGAGGAGGACAGGGGCATGTACGTCCGAGGATGAGACCCAAGAGCGTTCCTCCGGACTATACCCCTACGAATGCACCAGGTACTGTATGCGCCCACGGAACCTACAGAAGTCAACAATGGATTGTACTTCATACTCCTCATGGTTCTCAACCTGTATAGGGTGAGGACGTGGCATCGAGGTGGTAAAGCAGTTGCAGACCAAATGTTTCAATAAGGAGACACTGGGTTAATCCTGCAAAGGATACGGAAAGGTCCAATAAACCGAGGTGCGAACTTCAGTGAGGGAACACGAAGTCGGAGGTTGAGAGATGACAGCCAGACCCTGTCCCCAACCTGGTAGGAAGGCGCGGGAAGGCGTCTGCGGTCAGCATGGAGTCTGTACCTATCATTAGCAAGACGCAAAGCCTCCTGGACTTGTGCCCAAGTGGAAAGAAGACTGCGGCCCCATTAGACTGCGGGTGATACACAGAGGAGAAAGCAAGCTGAATTCCCAGCTGTGCACAAAAGGCTCACCAGAACCGGTACACAAACTGACTACCCCTGTCCAAGACAATCACCTTGGGTAGCCCATGTAAGCGAAAGATCTCCCCAGCAAAAATGGAAGCCAGTTCCTTAGAAGTGGGCAACTTCTTAAGTGGAATACAATGACACATCTTTGAGAACCGGTCAACCACCATAAGGATATCTGTGTTGCCTTGGGAGTTGGGCAACTCCACAATGAAATCCATAGACAGGTGGGTCCAGGGCCTCTCTCCATTGGGTATGGGTTGTAGGAGGCCCACTGGAAGGTGTCGTGGAGTCTTACTCTGAGCACACACGGAACAGGCAGCCACAAAGGCAGTTACATCAGCACGTAGACTAGGCCACCAGAATTGATGGGGAATGGCCCAAACGGGTTGATTCTTACCAGGGTGGCCAGCTGCCTTGGGAGAATGGTAAGTCTGGAGCACGTGTAAAATACTCCAATAGTTTGTGAAAAGTGCACTTACAAACTGTATTACACAAATGATATAATCAAGTGAGAAAAATGTGTAAGAAATAAATGAGCTTGCAAGAAACAGAGTTGAAAAATTGGAAAAATAAACCTAAATAAATTTATATAAACGTGAAAATCCTAAAGTAAATGGTGTGTGGAGTGTGCACTGATGTGCCAAACACACCTGTGAAAAAAATCCAATAAAATAAATGAATAATGATCACAACAAAAAGGCATCAACCAAATGTAAGTGTGACACTGAAAAAGTATCTGTGAATGGTAGAATAAAATAATATAATCTAAAGATTGTGAGCATAGTCCATAATGTAAAAACAAGAAAAAAGTTCATAAGCAAAAGGAAAACCATCCATTATCCATCAGACCGTCATCCGTGCGATTGAAGGAAGAAAAGAAGGATAAATAGATGTGACATCCAATTGCAGTGAATCCAAAGAAAAAGTGATAAAGGTGGACCCTTACCCTCGATGGTGGACCTCCTTAGTAGCGAGGTCTTACGAGCACGCAGATTTCGCCCTCTGCAGGGACCATATGATGATAGCTTCCACAGCAGCTGACTCGTCCAGCGTCTCCAATTCGGACTGATCCACGTCCTGTGCCTGGAGGGGGGAGAATCGCTCGCTTGCTCCCAAGATGGTGGATAAAAAGACAAAAGGGGCTCCAATGGTGTAGTCAAATATTATAGGATTCATTGTAGAATTACAACGAAAACGGAGAAAGTACGCTCCGTGAAAACACTCGTTAAAAACATAAAAAATAAGCCGGCGTATAAAATAAATGAACACCCGTGCAGGACATGGGGCGAACAATGTGAAGGCTTGCAATGCATAGCCATGCCCTACATGTTTCGCCACACCTGACGTCTTCAAAGGGGCACGGGCGACGCATTGAGCCATCACCTAAATAGTACTAAGCGTGAACCAAGCCTCGTTTTCAACTCAGCTTCAAAACACTGTTAACTTTACTTAGAAAGTGTCTAAAGGGAAAAGCCAAGCCTCTACCTGGTGCTCTTCCCTAGATGAATGTTACCATGGTGACTCACTGATGTGGAAGTGCCAGAAAACGAAGGTTTAACCCTATCTGTGAATGATATTAAATCCAATTTTCTGCCAACCTCTCAGGCAATACTGTACTACTGTCAGCATATATTCAACTGACAAACAGTCTCAGTGGTTCACCTGGGTTGCTATAAAAGACATTTTATATGTCACCAAAGACAAATAGCTCCAAAAATGAAAAATAATTTATTAAAAAAGCTAAATTCAAAAATAAATAAAATTAAAATTAAAAATAAGAGAGGATATAAAAGAAGAAGTCATATAGACCAATAAACAAAATATCCTTCTGTTTTAAATCCATACAAAAAAGGCACATTCATTAATGTGAAGGGCACCCAGTATCTAAAAGTGCAACCATATGCTTGGTGTTCAGGAATACACGCTTTTGATTAAAATGTCGATGAAATATTCAAACATTTCAAATCATACAAACGCTTCCAGACAATCAGAATATACAATCATCGACTGATATAAATAATGAAAAATAAATATAAAGTACCTTATAACCCACTTCCTAATTGCAAATGAAATGGCACGTCTCTTGGAACCCCCCCTCCATGGAAGTTTAAGTTTGTCAATCCCTACAAAGAGGATCTTGTTTATGTGTCTCTAAGTAATGTTTGGAGACGGGGTGACCCAAAAAACCCCTCTTAATGTTTCCAATGTGTTCACCAAGTCTCACCTTTAATGAACGGACTGTGCGGCCCACATAGTGGAGCCCGCACGGACAGGTAAGAAGGTAAACAACGTGTGTTGTGGAACAAGTAATGAACGAATTAATAGAAAAGTTACGGAGGGAATTGTTAGAATGAAACTGACATACTTTCCTCTTAGTAAGGGCATTGATAGAACAAACTTCACAGTTCCTACATTTATAATAACTTATTAGGTGTTGAAAAAACATAGGTTTGTAGATGGGAGGGTCACACACGGTGGACACTACACGTGATTTGATTGAAGGAGCACCCCTAAAGACCAGCTGAGGTCTGTCGGGAAGAAATGGTCCCAAAAGGGGATCATTTTTTATAATGTGCCAGTGTTTATTTAATATTTTTTTGATGGAAATATGCTGGCAGGAGTATCCAGTTATCAGGGGACAGACCACCTTACTGTCGGTGTGGGTCCTAGGTTTGTCCAACAAGAGAGAATCTCTGTCTAATAATTTAACCTGATCTAATTTCTCTTCTAAAAATTGGACATCATAGCCTTTCTCCAAGAATCTATCTGTCAAGACTCTGGATTGGGCCAGGAAGTCCGCAGTAGTGGAACAATTCCTCTTTAACCTGATATATTGACTCTTGGGGAGAGAGTCTAACCATGCCTTATGGTGACAACTGTCCCGAGGAATGAACGAGTTCCGGTCTGTGACCTTGAAATAAATGGAGGTGAGTAAAAAATTCCCTTCACTGCGAATCTCCAAATCAAGGAAGTTAATTTTTTGTTGACTAGCCTCATATTTAAGTATTATACCTCTCTCATTCCTGTTAAGACCCTCCATGAACAAATGGAGTGAGTCATGAGAGCCACTCCATAGGAGGAGGACGTCATCTATGTACCTGGCCCACAAGACCAACTCAGGCCTTTGATGGGCATAGATAACGTCCTCCTCCCATTTGCCAATAAAAAGGATCACCAGGCTGGGGGCGAACTTAGCCCCCATGGCGACACCCTTAGTCTGAAGAAAGAATTTTTTGTTGTGCCAAAAGAAATTGTGTGTCGTGGCATATTCTAGAAGTTCCATGATGAAACTTTTCTGTTTTTTTGGTATTGAAAAATCCTTATCCAAAAAATATTTAACTGATTTGATGCCACAATTGTGGGGGATAATGGTATATAAGGACGTGACATCGGCCGTGACAAGCCAATGTCCTTCTCTGTATCCACTATTTTTAAGTAGGTTGATGGTATGTCTAGTGTTCTTAATATATGCTGGTAGAAGTTGTACCAATGGTTAGAGAAAACTGTCAATGTACTTCCCTGCCCTAGATGTAATGGAGTCTATTCCACTCATAATGGGACGGCCCGGAGGGTGGACCGGGTCCTTGTGGACCTTGGGCAGGTAGTATATGACAGGAATTCTCGAAGCCACAGGGATTAGAAAGGATTTCTCCTTCTTGTTATGTAAGATTGGGGTATCAGACTCAAATGGTAGGTGCGTTGTCAGTGAGTACTCCAGTACACAACTGTATTTTTAAGGGCCTGGTAGCCCACTTTTATTTAAAAGCACGGAAAAGTTCACAAAGACATCAGTAGCCCACGCAGGGGGTTCCACCATTACTGTATCTTGCACACTCAATACTTTAGCCTCCTGGCGTACATTCTTGCCATATGACTGATTCCGGCCTTTAGCCTAGGCCTTAGGTCTGCTCCTCAGACCCAAAAGAGTTTCCTAGAGTGAAGCTCTCTCCTAGCTTACTCCTGCTGCTCTGTCACCAAGTACGTCTGCCTCCTGCAGCTTCTGACTCCTCTCAGAGGAATGGGAGCCCACCTGACTCCCATGCACAGACTTCCTGTCTGTTGGGTGGAACCCTGAGCCATAGTCAGGTCACAATTAAATAGCCCAGCACACAGCTGTGCAATCAGCGTGCCTTTCTCTCCAAAATCTGGCGTAAACCAGCAATCTTCCAGGTAGCACAGGGTCCTACTGCCACATATCCTCCCCCCTTGTTTCGAACCGGAGGGAGGAACACATAAACCCGTCACCATGGATGGGACACCTCTGTGATGGCCATTAGCTGCGTAGGCCCATTTCTTTTTCCGGGTATGTTTCCACCAGCACTTCACCTTGGCACCTCTGTGCCAACTATCAGCAGTAGGAGTCCTAATCTGCCCAACCTTTTCTCTAAAGGGGCACTCCACCCACATCTTCTTCCGGGTGTGCTTCCACCAGCACTTCTTCCTGAACCGTGGGCTCCCACTAATCTCTCTATCCCCTCCACCTTCTGGCCACGGGATCCTCCTTTTTCCTCCCACAGACCTACTCTCCTGGGACTGTTGGGGACCCACTTCCATGAAATCTGTCAGGGACTGACCCCTCTCACTACCTGATGCAACACTAACCAACAACATCCGTTTATCAGGTTCACTGACCCCTGTGTGGTTACCCTTGGCAACCAAATCATCTGAGATCAACACCACATACTTCTGTTTAACCTCAATAGCAATATTCCACAAGGGGTTATTCAACTCAATATTATTATCATCAAGACCTCTTGTCACCTTGTTTGCTAAGACAGTGTCTAGGGAGGGACCATCTACAGGCAAGCAGTTACTCCCTATGGGACATTCCCGCAGTTTCACATCGCTCCCTGTTGTCCAACACTCCAATAGCGACTGTCCTACCAACGCACATTTTTCCACACCAATCTCTTTAACTATTTCTGTGTCCATTGGTACCTCAACCAATACCTCTGAGCTGTCTGACAGTGCTCTACAGTGCTTCTCATACACTTTTTTATTACAGTTACCAACACTGTCATTTCCTGTCAAAGTGTCTCCGGGTACCTCAAACTGCACCTCCCTGCGAGTGATGGATTGAATTCCCACTACTGCCGCGTCTTTTCCGGGCCCTTCCTTTACATGAGGTCTAGCGGGTGAGACAGCACAAGTGCCATGTACCAACCACTGCTCAGCTGCACCTCGGACCGCACCAACAGGAATGCACCTCATCACACCAGCATACGGAGAGACTTCCACTATGTCTATCATTTTTGATTCCTCTAGCAGTTCCCCTGAACGCCTTCCGCACATAACTGTCGCTGGAAGCACTCTCGCAGAGAACTGCGAGACCACTTTCCGCAAAAGTAACCAACATTGCAGTAACCAATTTTTATCAACATTGCTTAACATCGCCTGTACCACGTGTCTCCACTGATTGGTACTACGCAGTACCAGGTCGCCCATCTGTGGTGGATACATGCAGGTATACAGCGGAAAGGTTTTCACCAATTCCAACAACATCTCAGTTATTTCTAGACATGCCACATCTAAACACAGAACTCTAGGGACTTTTCGCTTACTAACAACGTGGAGGGGCTCATTTGCTAAGGCTTGAGAGGCCGAGACACTCAAAGAGACTTCCACCTCAGAGGCCACTGACAAAACTTGCGGCTCCCCATGAGCACCGCTAAATGCATGTGTCACACTCATCGTCTCATTGTCAGCAACACTGAGCCCTTCCAAGTCCCTATCTATTATCCCATCATCCTGACACTCAACATTACTCATCTCTTTTGCTGTGGACAAAACTTCTGCTATATATGCGCCCTTTTCCGATCCTTCCGCCTGGAGGGGGTTAAGTTCTGCAACAGCCAACACACCTGTGTCTACTGGCTTTGCAGCCTCTCCATTTGTCACAGCAGCAATAGTGTCCAGCCTACTATTACCTTCAGAAATTTCTTTCCACCACGCTATCACCTTAATGGCGAGACTATCCCAGTCTATCCTGTCTGTGCTCCAGTCATCAGCACTCTGTAGTACGGCTCCCTCTGCCCATGGAGACACAGGTGGACAGAGTGGTTTAGCAGCAGACAATCTGCACCAGTCACTGTCAACCACATCAGATTGTGATAATACATACTCCCTCATTTGAGCTATTTTCCCATCATTTTCCACCTGAGCAGTATCAGAGCTGTCCGGGAGCCCCGTCGGCTCCAACACAGGGAGTCCTCCTGAGATTTCCTGGGACAACTCTGCTGCACTGCCTGTGGTTACCATGGGAGACACCAAACCATCAACATTGTCAGTAATACACTTTTCAACATCATCATTATCAACCTTCCTGCCTTGTATAGGCTGTGTTATCACATTATCAGTTTGATATTGTAGGATATTTAGTACATTGCTTTTCACCTCATGTGAAACACACTTGTCAGTCGGTGCGGCGACACAGTTGTCCTGGGAAACTCTGAGCTCAGACACCATGAGCTCCTGGGCGGTCTCCAGGGACACCTCTGCTACACCTGCCATGGTTGCTAGGGGCAACGGCACACATTTCTCAGTGATCACCCCTGACATTTCTGGATGCAATATCACATTTTTAATTGCATTAGCAAGCAACATATCTTCATTTTTACCACTTATCTTCCTGCTAAACAATACACTGCCTGAAGACAAGTCCTTACCAGTCCTCAAGCTTGCTGTAGGTTCAGCTTCAAACTGGGCTTTGTTACTACACAGGGTATTCACTTGCAAGTCTCTGAAAGCAATTTTTCTCACTGGACTTATTCCCACTTCACAGGGAATAGTCCCATAACCAGTCTCTCTCACATTTGTAACTGCAACAGTCTTACCATTACATTTGGAAGGTGTTGAAAGCTTCAATTGAGGGCGTTGTCCCTTCTTTGCTGTGCTCTCACAAGCTAATGCCCCCACATGGACACAGGGCAACATTGCATCTTTCTTGGATTTTCCAACATCCCCTGCAGGCCAAACAGGTTTTCTGTTGCCAGGGGTAACAGCAGACTTACACATATGGTCATACCCCTTGCAGGATGCTGGATACGGTGCCCTCTTCTCTGGGCTGACCACTTCACACAAGCAGCCATAACTTGAAACCATTGATTTCTTGTGCTCTCCATCACCCCCTGCAGGCTGAACAAAATTTCCTTCACGGTTGCCAGGGGTGACAACAGACACTTTTGCACAAACCTCTTCATTTAGAATTTGAGCCACATCTCCGCTGTAGCTCCTCTTTTCTGCAAACAGACTTTCTCCGGTTGCCATGGGAGACCACTTTCTCCCTGTTGATCTTTTCCAGCGCTCTCTAGATTGGATTGCTCCTAGGAAATTGTCGTAGTCATCTCGGTTATGATACATCCCGCGGTACACCTCTTGGTACTCCTCCATCAAAAAAGGTTGCACCAACTCAACCCAGCGACTTTTAGGCCATCCTCTGTAGGAAGCAATCATCGCAAAATCATCCAAAAAGTCTATAACATGTTCAGAAGGCAGCATAGGCCGTATGAAGTCAGCTGTATGGATTTCTGCTTTGTTGCCATGGACAACCGCACCCATCTGCTCACTCTTTGCACTAAAGGACGGCTTGCTTTCCTTTTTCCTTTGCTCCAGTGCGGCCAAATGCATCTTGCACCAGTCTGGGGCTTGTTCTGTCGGTAACAACCCCTCCAGCCACAAGGTTCTGTCTCTCATCTCAGCAAACATCGCTTCCTTTTTGCGCTTTGACCGCCCCATCTCTGCAGTCAGGCACACAACGCTTTTTAACACAGTTCCTTTTAACACAGGAAAATTTTGCGTACCGTCTCTTTAAGACTTGCAAACAGCACACTTTCACATGCAGACTCCACTGGTTCACATGAGCCGCTCCTCACAGCATTGCTGCAAAACACAGTTTCTTGCTACTCACTGTTTTTGGTATGCGAGGATCTGGAACTCTTCCAAATCTGCCCAAAGCAATATCTCCACCATATGTAAGATTGGGGTATCAGACTCAAATGGTAGGTGCGTTGTCAGTGAGTACTCCAGTACACAACTGTATTTTTAAGGGCCTGGTAGCCCACTTTTATTTAAAAGCACGGAAAAGTTCACAAAGACATCAGTAGCCCACGCAGGGGGTTCCACCATTACTGTATCTTGCACACTCAATACTTTAGCCTCCTGGCGTACATTCTTGCCATATGACTGATTCCGGCCTTTAGCCTAGGCCTTAGGTCTGCTCCTCAGACCCAAAAGAGTTTCCTAGAGTGAAGCTCTCTCCTAGCTTACTCCTGCTGCTCTGTCACCAAGTACGTCTGCCTCCTGCAGCTTCTGACTCCTCTCAGAGGAATGGGAGCCCACCTGACTCCCATGCACAGACTTCCTGTCTGTTGGGTGGAACCCTGAGCCATAGTCAGGTCACAATTAAATAGCCCAGCACACAGCTGTGCAATCAGCGTGCCTTTCTCTCCAAAATCTGGCGTAAACCAGCAATCTTCCAGGTAGCACAGGGTCCTACTGCCACAGTTAATAATACCAGATTGAAACCCTCTATCCACAATCTTTTCCAATTCCTTCTTAAATCTAATTCTGGGATCTGACCTTAAAGGTTGGTAGGTGTCTCTATCACTCACCAGTTTCTCAAGTTCCTGGAGGTAATCGGCCTTATCAAGGACTACTATTCCACCTCCTTTGTCGGCTGGCCTGATTACAAGATCTTTACGTTCACATAATGAATCAAGGCCAAGCTGTAATTCCCTCGACATTTTAACATTCTGAGTTTTCAAACGGTCCAAATCTCTCAAGAGAATGTCCCTGAATACTCTCAGAGAGGCAGATAAGCCACCCGGAGGGTTAAAAAGAGACGCATTGGCTAAACCAGAGTGTCTAATAGTATTAGAACTAGAACTCTGGGAGCTAATGGGATTGGACAACATATACCTTTTAATGTTTAATTTTCTAGTGAATTTATGGATGTCCATATAAGTTTGAAATTTATTAAGAGATTTGGGGGGTACAAATTTGAGACCCTTATCCAAAATTGATGTCTCTGCTTCTGTTAAGGGGGTTTTACTTAAATTGAAAATACCTTTACCACTCACTCCCGCTTTCTTTTTGCTCCTTGATTTCCTCCCCCCTCTGACTCCTCTCTTTTTTCTATTGGGTCCTTGGGGGTTTTGACTGTCTCGGGGAAAACCCCAATGTTGGGGTTGAGAATATTCCCCCTGCCTCTGTCGATAGGAGGATTGCCAGCCACCCCCTTCTCTACCTTGTGAGGATGGAGGCTGGTACCAGGGTGGCCGGTCACTCTGTGTCACTCTTCTAGGAGTACGTGGCCCAGAACGATAATCTGCCCTATGTTCGTATTGGTCATAATTATCGTAATGGTAGCCGTTGTCCCTCAAGTTTTGAAATCGGTTGTATGTGGGGACAGGATATCTGGATATCTGGAGGGGTGATCCTCAGCATAAGTTCTCCTAGGTGAATCATAAGGATGATCCTGATAGTTTCTGTTATTGGACCCATGTTGATGATATTCATTGTTATATTGATTATATTCCCTAGGCTTATGATTCTTGGATCCCTTTCTAGGAGGTTTGGAGTTACCCATTTCCTTGTAGGATCGGGAACGTGGTTTCGACTGGGAAGATTTATTCTGCCTTACTGGGAACCAATAAGAGACTCGTCTAGAAGTAGATGGCTGTTGTATCTGTGTTAGAGGAGGTTTATGCTGATGATCTTCAACTACCTCAGGCATCTCCTCCCCACCCAAATTTAACATATGTAGAACAGATGATGGTCCAGCTGGCTCAGCTGCTTCCACTGTGATTTTACTTTGCCATTCAAAAATGCATCCCCTTTTGTAAACCCCTACATCCCGATTAAATTTTTTTTTTTTCTTATTCTTTTGTTCAATATCCTCCTTCTCCAGTATTTTTTTAAGGTTCATTGATCTCTCCTTATACTCTTCGCTGTCTTTGAAGGGAAATAATTTTTCTTTAATTATTTTAATCTCACCATCAAGTCTGGCTAGTTTCTCGTTTTTTTTTCCGTATCAGAAATTCAAGGAATTTACCACCAGCTTCATTAAAATACTGAAACCAGTCTTGAAGATCTGTTTCTCCTTTTTGAGGGCTAACTTCCCATCTTAAACTTCTTGGGACCATTGAGTCCGTCACATATTGTCCCAAGAAGATTATGTCCCATTGGGTATGTATTTCAGAAACCATGAGATTTTTCAGTCTCATGAACATACCACTGATGTCACTCTCAGGTTCATTGTTAATTTTGAAAACTCCATCTTTAACAATTACCCTGGAGGACCGATACTCAAAAACGTCCATGATTGAATATGCACGTTCGTTGGAACACTAGCAAAAACACAAGTATGAAGATGAACGTGTTAAACCCCTTAATTAATGAAAAAACAGGGAAAGGGAGGAGAAAATACCACAAAAACTGAACCCCCCTATAGTCCCTCAATATGTGTGACCTTTTTTATGCCTATGTGCCAGGCTAAGAAAAAGGAACTGGGGACTTCCCAAGGAAATAAATGAATAAATGAAACCTAAAATTAAATGATCAAATATTAAGTGATTAACTCCAACAGTGGATCAGCAATGTTCTCTGAGGGGCGGTTCCATCCAGAGGTAAGGATGAATATGATCAACTAATTGATAAAAAGGTGGCTCCAGCCGCAGGTTAAATGATATTGTGTGTGACAAAAATAATAAATATGGGAAAACCGCGCTAGGGAACCTGGATAGAAAAACAGGATGATAGCTGCACCAATAAAACACCAATATCCGTGTAAAATACTCCAATAGTTTGTGAAAAGTGCGCTTACAAACTGTATTACACAAATGATATAATCAAGTGAGAAAAATGTGTAAGAAATAAATGAGCTTGCAAGAAACAGAGTTGAAAAATTGGAAAAATAAACCTAAATAAATTTATATAAACGTAAAAAAATCCTAAAGTAAATGGTGTGTGGAGTGTGCACTGATGTGCCAAACACACCTGCGAAAAAAATCCAATAAAATAAATTAATAATGATCACAACAAAAAGGCATCAACCAAATGTAAGTGTGACACTGAAAAAGTATCTGTGAATAGTAGAATAAAATAATATAATCCAAAGATTGTGAGCATAGTCCATAATGTAAAAACAAGAAAAAAATTCATAAGCAAAAGGAAAACCATCCACTATCCATCAGACCGTCATCCGTGCGATTGAAGGAAGAAAAGAAGGATAAATAGATGTGACATCCAATTGCAGTGAATCCAAAGAAAAAGTGATAAAGGTGGACCCTTACCCTCGATGGTGGACCCCCTTAGTAGCGAGGTCTTACGAGCACGCAGATTTCGCCCTCTGCAGGGACCATATGATGATAGCGTCCACAGCAGCTGACTCGTCCAGCGTCTCCAATTCGGACTGATCCACGTCCTGTGCCTGGAGGGGGGAGAAGCGCTTGCTTGCTCCCAAGATGGTGGATAAAAAGACAAAAGGGGCTCCAATGGTGTAGTAAAATATTATAGGATTTATTGTAGAATTACAACGAAAACGGAGAAAGTACGCTCCGTGAAAATACTCGTTAAAAACATAAAAAATAAGCCAGCGTATAAAATAAACGAACACCCGTGCAGGACATGGGGCGAACAATGTGAAGGCTTGCAATGCGTAGCCACGCCCTACATGTTTCATCACAGCTGACGTCTTCAAAGGGGCACGGGCGACGCATTGAGCCATCACCTAAATAGTACTAAGCGTGAACCAAGCCTCGTTTTCAACTCAGCTTCAAAACACTGTTAAATTTACTTAGAAAGTGTCTAAAGGGAAAAGCCAAGCCTCTACCTGGTGCTCTTCCCTAGATGAATGTTACCATGGTGACTCACTGATGCGGAAGTGCCAGAAAACGAAGGTTTAACCCTATCTGTGAATGATATTAAATCCAATTTTCTGCCAACCTCTCAGGCAATACTGTACTACTGTCAGCATATATTCAACTGACAAACAGTCTCAGTGGTTCACCTGGGTCGCTATAAAAGAAATTTTATATGTCACCAAAGACAAATAGCTCCAAAAATGAAAAATAATTTATTAAAAAAGCTAAATTCAAAAATAAATAAAATTAAAATTAAAATTAAAAATAAGAGAGGATATAAAAGAAGAAGTCATATAGACCAATAAACAAAAAAACAATCTTTTCCAATTCCTTCTTAAATCTAATTCTGGGATCTGACCTTAAAGGTTGGTAGGTGTCTCACCAGTTTCTCAAGTTCCTGGAGGTAATCGGCCTTATCAAGGACTACTATTCCACCTCCTTTGTCGGCTGGCCTGATTACAAGATCTTTACGTTCACATAATGAATCAAGGCCAAGCTGTAATTCCCTCGACATTTTAACATTCTGGGTTTTCAAACGGTCCAAATCTCTCAAGAGAACGTCCCTGAATACTCTCAGAGAGGCAGATAAGCCACCCGGAGGGTTAAAAAGGGACGCATTGGCTAAACCAGAGTGTCTAATAGTATTAGAACTAGAACTCTGGGAGCTAATGGGATTGGACAACATATACCTTTTTTTTTTTTTTTTTTTTTTAATTTTTTATTTATGAAAAGAAGAGAACACGGCCCACATGGACCAACATGTTACAGAGTATCACATGTATCACGTAACATACACAATATATTTTAGAGGATCAAAAACTCATTGTGTTTAACATGTTTTACAATGCCTCCTCTTCTTTTGTCTTAATACTGAAAAAGTGATAATCAATCTCGGATAAGTCGGTAGTGTGTTAAATGAGTAGTTTTTGTTGAGCATGTGATATTGCGTTGTAATATGGCCCGTTGCGTCGGCTCTCCTCCCTTTTTTTTTGTCTCTCAAATAGACATTAATGAAAGGAACTAAAGAAAGGTTAGGAAGAGTTAGAGGAAAGAAGGGGAAGGAAATGAAAATAAAGAAGAGGGTAGGGCTAAGAGAGTATAGTGGAGTAGTAGAGAAAGGGGGGGGAGATGGGTGTGTGTCTCGCAAGCATGGAGGGTCTCGCAGTCCGCTCCCACGGAGTATTATGTCCTTATTTGATTCAACAGCGATAGCTCATTGTCGCACGTCTGTTCTCAGGTCACAATCAGCTCTTCTTAGAGATTGTCCGGCCGTCGAGTAAATAAACATAGTCCACAGCTGCCAAGTCTTAGAGAATATTTCTTCTCTGTGTTGTGCCGTGTGGATTAGGTCTTCCAGCTGTCTGATGTCCTCTACTTTCTCTAGCCACATATCAATTGTCGGTGGGAGGGCAGATTTCCAACACAGTGGGATGCAGGCTCTAGCTGCATCCAGCAGGTGGCGTATGACTGATCTTTTGTATATCTTGTCGGGAATGTCTGTAACGTGTAGTAAGAAAAATGCTGGGTCATTTGCGATTGTCCTGTCAGTGAACAGTTGTACAGTCTCTCGTATCACTCTCCAAAAGTGTGTGAGTTTGGGGCAAGACCAGAATATGTGTAGCAAAGTTCCCTTGTCCATTTGACAGCGCCAACACATATCTGATGTTGTTGGGAACATTTCATGCAGGCGTGTTGGGGTTCTATACCATCTGGAAAGTATCTTATAATTTGTTTCCTGTGTCTTAGCGCAAATGGAAGATTTGTGTGTGAAACGAAGTATGTGTTGTCTCTTTGCGGGATTAAATCTACAGTCCAATTCCTCTTCCCATTTAAGTAAGCCTGGCGGTATATAGTCCGAGGGGGGCGTATTCAGTAGGTTGTAGGTCAGTGAGAGTGTGTGTGGTAAAACACCTGTCTCGGTACAGAGTTTTTCTAATGTCGTGAGGTTTTGATTACTATCTGTGGGGGGTGGGATAGAGTTGAGGAAATGTCTTAATTGGAATGTCCTCATGAAGTCTAGACAGAACCCACCCGTGGGATCGGAAAGCTCCGAGTATGTTTTCCAACGCCCTCCAGAACTAAAGTGGGAGGCCAAGTGTATACCTGATTCCCCCAACTGTCGAAAAAGTCCATCTTGTAGGCCTGGAGTGAACAGGGGATTGCCTATTATTGGGTATAGGGGTGAGTTCGGGGAAGAAATGGTCGTTTTAGATATTAGTTTTGCGCAAATTCGGGCCGTGTTGCCTATTAGAGGGTGGCGTTTGAGTTCTGTTGGTAACCCCTGGTAACACCACGGGATACCACCTAGTGGAATTGTAGTGTGGGATTGTTCCATTTGGGACCATAACTTGGTTTCCCGGTGTCTACGCCAATCTATAAGTCTTCCTAAGTGGACGGCCTGATAATAAGCACGAATGTTAGGTAGTGCCAACCCACCAGAAGACTTTGGGAGCACTAGTAGTTTATTAGGGAGCCTGGGTCTTTTCTTAGCCCAGACGAAGTCAGTGAATAGCGATTGAACTTGTCTGAAAAAACTGAGAGGTATGTGTATTGGCAAGGCTTGCATTAGATATAGTAATTTCGGTAGGATAGACATTTTTAGAATATTACAGCGCCCTAGCCAGGAATGTAGGCCAGATTGCCATGTGTTTAGTAATGTTTTGATTTTAGATAGTAATGGAGGAAAGTTGTTCTCATATAATTTCGCTAATGTTTGGGGTATATGAGTGCCCAGGTATTTCAAAGCTTTGTTTGTCCATTTCAGTTTAAAACTGGATTGTAGATATGTAAGTTGTGTTAGTGGGATCCCTATGCTCATTGCCTCTGACTTAGCTAGGTTAATTTTCAGATAAGATAGAGCTCCATATGTAGAAAATTCTTTGATCAGGTTAGGGAGGGAGATTACCGGGTTCGATAGTGAAAACATCAAGTCATCGGCGTATGCTGATACTTTATATTGAGTGTGTTCGATGGAAACTCCCGTAATGTCTGGATTTAGTCTGATATGGCATAAGAAGGGCTCCAAAGAGAGCGCAAAGAGGAGGGGTGAGAGTGGGCACCCTTGCCATGTGCCGTTCGCAATTTGAAAAGCGTCTGATACCACGCCATTGACCCTGACCCTTGCAGATGGTGAGGAATATATTGCCGAGATCCAGTTCATCATATTATTTCCTAGGCCAATGTGGCGTAGCGTTGCAAACATGAACGACCAGTTCACTCGGTCGAATGCTTTTTCAGCATCTGTGCCAAGAAAGACCGTTGGTGTACCTGCTAAGTTGGCTTTATAGAGCAGATTCAGGACTTTTGTGGTGTTGTCCCTCGCCTCTCTAGTTGGGACGAAGCCCACTTGATCTAGGTGGATCAGGTCGGTTATGTGTTGTTGTAGTCTAGTGGCCAGTATTTTTGTAAATAGTTTAAGGTCAGTATTCAGTAAGGATATAGGGCGGTAATTTCCACATTGAGTCGGGTCTCTGTCTTCTTTGTGTATAACTGCTATTTGGGCTTGTAGTGTATTATGATGTAATTTGCTTCCCTTGCCTAGATCGTTAAAGAGTTTGATTAGGTGCTGTCCTAGGGATGGGAGTAGGGCTTTATAGTACTGGACTGTAAGACCGTCCGGTCCTGGAGCTTTTCCTTGTTTGGTACTTTTTATTGCCAATTGTATGTCTGTTAGTGTTATGGGTTCTTCTAGTAGGTCTCGTGTCGTGGTCGATAGGGTAGGCATGTTGGAATCTGAAATGTAGTTTGCTATGCGTTCTGGGGTGGGTTGTGGCATGTTTAGGTTATATAAAGCTTCATAGTAAGATCTAAATGTTTGTGTTATGTGTTGGGGTAGAGTTACTTTCTGACCCGTGGGAGAATGGATATGTGGGATATATGACGCTGTCTTCTGTGATTTTAAAGATTGTGCCAGTAGTCTACCACATTTATTGCCCGATTCATAAATCTTTTTCCGTGAAATTTGGAGGGCCGCCTTAGCCTTAAAGTGTAGGAGGTCTGTGATCTGTGTACGTATTGTGTCTAGTTCACTACCCAGGGAATTAGTCGGTGTCTGTTTGTGTTTAGATTCCAATTTGTGAAGTTTGTCGAGTAATGTCGATAGTTGCGCGGCTCTATGTTTTTTGAGTCTTGCTCCGTGTTTTATAAGGATTCCGCGAATCACCGCTTTATGTGCTTCCCATATCAGTCCTCCGTCTCCGTCAGCTGTGGTATTTGAGTGAAAGTAGTGTGAGATTTCTTTCGTAACATCCGCAACTATTTCTGGATCTTGTAGGAGGCTTTCGTTGAGTCGCCAAGGACTCTTTTGTCCCCTATAAAAGTCAGTAAAGGCATATTGCATTGTAACCGGGGCATGGTCTGACCAGGTGATAGAACCAATGGCGGAGCCTTTAACAGCCTGAAGTTGGCTGTGGGGGATTAAGAAAAGATCGATACGCGAGTATGCTTGATGGGGACGTGAAAAGAAGGTGTAGTCTCTTTCACCTGGATGGAAGAGACGCCAAGCGTCTATCAGTTGTGCGGCGTGGAGGGCCGAAAGTATCTTTTTGCGTGTACCTCGTGGGGAGGAGGATGTGCCTGTCGAGGTGTCTTCTACTGGGGTCAGTGGGAAATTTATGTCTCCGCCTACGATCAGTTGTCCCTCAGTGAAGCCCTGAAGAAGTTCTAAATGTCGTTTCAGAAATGAGTCTTGGTGGCTATTTGGTACATAAAAATTTGCGATAGTCACTTTTGTGCTACCAATTAGTCCTTTCAGAAAAAGGAACCTACCTGCCGTGTCTGTCTTTTTATCAACTAGAGACCACGGGACTTTGGCAGATATCTGTATGGAAACCCCTCTAGACTTGGCCACTGAGTGGGTGGAATGGTATACTGTCGGGTAATGTCTGTTTTTGAGTATTGGGAGCTTGTCATCCCGGAAATGTGTCTCCTGCAGTAGGACTATGTCCGCCTTCATGCGTTTCATGTCATTTAATAGCATTCGTCTCTTTTCAGGGACGTTAAGCCCTTTTGCGTTTAGGGTGACAATGTTAAGGACCTCCATATTCGCGAGCACACAAAAGTATAGAAGAAAAGAGAGGGGCAAGAGAGAGGAACAAGAGAGAGGAGGGAGGTAGAAGTGGTGAGCAAAGAGGGATTATAAGAAAAAGAGACCACTCTAAGGTGGTTACGGGTGTCTTGAAAGGGAAACCTTCAACCGACCCGATCCAACAGAGTTGGAAAAACTAATGTGTAGCAATATATTGCTTCGACGCCCACCAGTGTCACCTAGTATGAGGCGATATCCTATTTGGAGGAGAGTCTAGCAAGGGTCATGAGGGTAGGTCCCTACCCTCCCCAGGCCCCCGGACCTAAGATTGTAAATGTATTTGTGAGTACGTAAATAGCCTCCCCGTGTACAGGCGTAGAGTGTGTGTATATAACATGTATGCGCACCCGGCGCTCCTTAACCACAGTAAGAAAAATAACCCTTTTAAGGATAACAGTATTGGTTGGACCAAAGAAATTGTATATCAACATTGCTGGTTGGCTGTAAAATCTACTGGCCGTATGCCCTCTTCCAAGGTAACGGAAGTTATAATCCCCGGCTAGCAAAGGGGAAGAGAAAAAAAAAAAGGGGGGCCCATATATGGTTACTTTCCAGGGCTATGTTGTTACCCTATATTATGCTGGTTGATAAGTGTGGCAGGAGAGGGAGGAATCCTACCAGAGATCATCTTGTATGTCCCTTCTAGACAGCACATTGTAAACTTTTATCCTGAGCAATATTTCTGCATACAGGACCCCTTCTACCTGACTGTAGCCTCAGTACTAAGTGCTTTAGAAAACACAAAATGAGGGGTGAACTAGGTGCCTGCCATCCTTAATGCTTTGGTACAGTTTCCTCATGTCAAAAGCTTGGATGGTGCCCAAAAGAAAAAAAAAAAAAAAAAAAAAAAAAAAAGAATTTTAGTGGTAAATGGTGAGCATATCACTCATCTGAGTGCAGATCAGAGGGTATTAAAACTCCCCCCAGTAAAGGAGAGCGTATTCCTCCCAAAACAAAAAAAGTGGTTGGTAAAGAGTAAATCAAGAGAATATTCTTTGCTAGGGGCATGAAACATAATTGCTCACCTAAACTTGAGTGCCACATACCGTCCCCCCCATAGTCCCAGCATTGATCATCCCGCTTATGCGCAAGCTCTTGTGTCAAGTCTGCTCAGTGGTTTATACAGTGTTACCTGGATGATTTTCCCTTTTACCCCCCCGGCTCCCGTCACAGTAAACATATACATCTATAATCACCCCTCCTGCCATCTGCGGGGACTCCCCCATCCCATATCCTTTAGGCATCAATGACAGGTATCCTCAACACCCCCTCCCTCCATCTACCCACATCAAAGACCATGTAGCTCCTCTAGATAGTCTCATGGGTCTTTCAAGGATGCCGGCATTTCAATTTTCTATAGTCACCATACTGGTCCGTGCTCTGAAGTCTGGTGTCCAACTCCCGCCGGCGTGGTCTTACCTCGGAGCATAATGTGACAAAGTTCCCGGGTCAACACCCCGTGCCGGTCTCAGTAGGTAAATGTCCACAGTCTCGGAACAGTAGGGGGTGTGGCAAGACCTTCACCCATTCCAGTCGGAACATAAAGAGGCCGGAACGGGGGAGGTGGAGGGCACGGGAGGGGGGACGGCAGCACGGCCATCGCTTCCGCCCATCGTCATAGGGGTCCTCAGCTCCGACTCGTTCACCTCTGTAGCTTGTAGGAGGGGCCGGTACAGTTCAGGAAATACATCCGGCAGACATGTGATGAATTTATGGGAGGCCTGGGGTTCAGGGCGGGGAGCGCGCCATGATCAACCCTGGGATGTGCCGTATCTGTGGTAATGCTCCACACTCAGGGGGAGGGCAACGGTTCAATTGTAACAGCAAAGTGGGTCAGGTGCCAACCGGAACATAAAATAATAAACATATGTGCTAAGTAGTCAATACAGAATGGGATCACATACTGTGTTTAGGACTCACGTGCATTGTTTCCTGGTCTGGTGCGGGACCGGCCTCGGGACCGCTGCGAACGGATAGATGGGTTGGATCTGTTCATTGTTGGGCCCATGCGGCCTGTAGGGCGCGGAATCTTTAGCAGCCAATTTGGCATCTGTATCGGCTCTGTTTCCAGAAAGTCAAACAGGGCCGGTAGGTCCGCTGGTGTGCGCAGTGTAAAGGAGGCCCGGTCCGTGCGGAAGATAACCGCTAGTGGGTATCCCCATCTGTAGGTGCAGCCCAAGCTTCTCGCTAGCTCCAGCACCGGCTTCAGCATGGCTCGTCGCTGCAACGTGGCCCTTGAAAGATCTGGAAGGATCTGAATGTGGGCACCATCGAACTCTACTTCCCCCTGATCCCAGGCCTTCCTCAATAAGATTTCCTTCTGCGCATAACGATGCAGCCGACATAGTACATCGCGCGGCCTAGCCGGGTCCGTAGATTTGGGGCCTAGGGTGCGATGTATCCTGTCTATTTCCAGGTGGGGTGGAGGGTTGTCTAAGAGGCTCTGGAAGATCGCCGCCGCCGTCACAGCCAAGTCTTCTTGACCTGTGGCCTCCGGGATTCCTCGTAGCCGCAAATTGTTGCGGCGACTACGGTCCTCCATCTCCTCCAAATGGAGCTGCATTTCCTGCGCTTCTAGGGAATGGGCCTGTTGGGATTGCTCCATGGCTTGCATCCTCTCTTCCAGGGTGGATATTCTACTTTCACCTGAGGTAACTCGGTTCTCCACTGTGTGCAAGTCCTCCCTCACTTCCTGGATAGCCTTGTTGTGCGCTTCCTCTATCCGTAGGATCAGGGCCTCAATATCTGCCCTCGTGGGGAGAGTCTCCAGGTCCGCTCTTGTGGGAAGAGCCCTTAGCATGCTACGGAGATCTTCCTCTATAGAGCCCTGAATTGGCGGTGTATCCTCCATCTCAGTGCGGAGTAGTGCCGGTGTTCCCGTAAGGAGTAGAGGGGTGGAAGTGTGGGCAGGAGAGGACATTAGAGCTCCGGTGGAGGACGGTGGTAAACGGGGCTCACGTGGTGCGGAGACTATGGCGCCAGGGGATAAGTCTGACTTGCCTCTGAAGAAATGCGGAATCCCTTGTTGTGTGTACCGGTAGTGGGTTCCACGGGTGTCCGATCGTGTCCTGTATCTCTTGGGGTTGCTCATACCGCTCTCACAGGGTGTAACAGACTGTTTGTGGTCCGTGTAGGCCGGGTCGGACAGGGAGCTCCCTCAACACACGACTTCACTCGGCCATTGCTAAGCCACGCCCCCAACATATACCTTTTAATGTTTAATTTTCTAGTGAATTTATGGATGTCCATATAAGTTTGAAATTTATTAAGAGATTTGGGGGGTACAAATTTGAGACCCTTATCCAAAATTGATGTCTCTGCTTCTATAAGATCCGCTCTCTCAGGCCTCTAGGTTTAAATGTGGATATTGAGTTAAACGCATTTATCGACAATTCCTAAGATGTTTTCTCTGCTCCCCTTCCCCCCTCATCCATTCATACGATTTATAGCAATTAGGAAGTGGGTTATAAGGCACTTTGGTGTCCTTTTATGAAAGTGGGGTAAAATACCGCTTTTCAGTTCTCAGGCATTCTCAGAGGAGATCGCTCTCCTCTGAGTGCCTGTTTATGAAAGTGTGTAGATCGCTTCTCATGTTGAGTTGAGGAGCGATCTACAAACGCCGGGAACTCCTGAGAATGGCTCCTCTCACTGTAATCTCGTGTGATATAGCGGGATTACAGTATGAGGAACCATAAAATACAAAAGTTTAACACAAATCAGCACACATTATTCCCCAACATATTAATAAAATAATAAAGATAAATTCCCTCTACACAATATACATTAACCTAATTATAAAAAAAACATTGTTTTTATCAATATTTAAAGATCATACATGTTCCTATTTAAATGTGAATGGTGTATAGTAAATGAATGTAATGCACATATGTAATGCAGCTATACACCATTCATATAAATGCAAAATACATTTATAATCATTAAAAAAATAATTTTAATAAAGTATACAAGTATAAATATTTATTAATAAATTAAAATAAAATATATTTCATTATAGATAAACATAAAAATTGATAAACTGGTGGGATGCGAGAACACTGCGAATCCACTGCGGGTTCCCGCATCGCACCGACTCGCATGTCAGTTCACACTGCCATATGCGAATCGCTGGGGAGTGTCAATACATTGTTAAGGACACCCCCAGATCAGCTTGCATATCGCACTGCGAACTGACAGTTCGGACATGAATCGGATCGCATATGTGTGAACACACATGCGATCCGATTCTGGTCCGAACAGAAAAAAGGGTCCTGTGCGTGTTTGCACCGAATGCGGTGCAATATCAGCCATACTATCTGTACAGCTGATATCGCACCGCACAGACATCGCATGTAATAAGAATGGCAGTGTGCTGCAAATAACATGCAATGCCTGTGCGATGTCCGGCATCGCACAAGTGTGAACTGGGCCTAAAAGTTAACACCCCCAAATCAGTTCGCATATCGCAGTGCGATCTGCAAACTCGGACAGTAATCGAATCGCATGGGTGTGAACACCCATGCAATCCGATTCTGCCGTGGACCAAAAAAAGGGTCCTGTAAGAGTTTGGTCCGAGGGCAATGGCTGAATGTATGGCTGAAATCGCATCGCACAGAGATCGGATGTGATTTTGCACTGCGGTGCGAATCACATCCGATCTCGGACACCGCAGCAGTGGGAACTGGCCCTAAATCATATTGCATTTGCACCAAAATGGTACAGGACCCTTTATTTGGTCCGCACTGGAATCGGATCGCATGGGTGTGAACACCCATGCGATCCGATTCCTGCACCATTACATAGTTCGCACTGCGATCTGTGAAATGATCTGGGGGTGTCATTAACTTTACATTGACACCCGCAGTGGTGCGCAGATGTCAATGTAGGTGTGATGTGAAAACCCGCACAGGAATCACGCTGGTTCACGCATCGCACAAGTGTGAACCCAGCCAGAGACGTGAACATCTAAAAAAAAAAAATATATATATATATCTATATATAGATACATATATATATATATGTATCTATATATAGATATATATATATATATATCTATATATAGATATATATATATAGATATATATATATATATATATATATATTTATGGTCGGAGCCCTATGTCCGATATGGACATAGATAACACTTATAATAAAGATAAGACTTACCATCGGAAATAGACCTGGAAGTGTGGACTTACCATATGAAATGGACCTGAAAGTGTGCCTTGGTCTAATGGCCGGTATGCCAAAATAAGGGGGCATACCCTGGTTTTAAGAAATGATTATTCTGTAGAGAGAAATGAGATGAAATGAATGAAATGAAATGAATGCCTTGAAATGGGGATGGGAGGGTGGGTATCGCGCACAGGAAACCGACAAGCACCACAGGTGAGCGGGCTGCTTAAATACCCACCGGGCTCCTCCCATAAATTCAGGCCACCATACTGGCCTTCCTACTTATGGTCGGAGCCCTATGTCCGATATGGACATAGATAACACTTATAATAAAGATAAGACTTACCATCGGAAATAGACCTGGAAGTGTGGACTTACCATATGAAATGGACCTGAAAGTGTGCCTTGGTCTAATGGCCGGTATGCCAAAATAAGGGGGCAAAAACATTCAGGTAGGGATATAATATATAATTGGTTTTCAGGTATTCATTGAGCCAATTTGGAGAATGCCTGTGCCATCTCTACTTGAGGATTGGGTATATACCGGGCGACGCAGGCTGATTTCCATCTGCCTAGTCTTTTGATGATGTGGTCTGGAACCCCCTGGCGGGTTGCTGCGGAGGCTGCTCCGATGCGGAAGGAGTGTCCGGAGTACTGACTGGGTTTAAGGTGAAGATTGCGGAGAAGTATCCTTATGTGTTTTACAAAGTGACATGCGTTTAAGGGTTTAACTGGGAATGGTAGAAGAGGACTGGTGTCCGATTGTCCAGGCAGGAGTGAGAGGAGACGGTTAAGTACGGTGACTGGACACCAGCTGTTATTGGTTCTGTAGAGGTGAAATGTCCACTCCAGAGCCTGTTTCCTGGGTTTAAGAAACCTCGAGGTGAAGGATGAAATGGTCTTGGTGGCGAAGCAAGTGCCGTCTGCGTAATACTTGGTCTGTGGGGTGGTTATAGGTGAACCCGTAGTAAGCCAACTATATGGCTGCTTGTAGGACCGTGCTGGGCAGCAGACCGAATGGCGAAGTAGCCAGAATAGTCGACATATCCCTGAAGATGGGCCCCGTAATGGGTAAGCGCTTAGTACTAATCACTGGTTGTTGTTTCTGGATGCCCCTTAGGATGGCTCGTATAGCGTGTGATGAGAACAGTGAAGATTTTGTGGGGTCTTCCAGGGTCACGAAATGTTGTATGCCGGCTAGGTATAGCCGAATGGTATTGTAAGATAAGGCCAGCTGAGTGTGGCAGTATGAAATGAAGGCCAGTACCTGTTTGACATCTATTGGTCCTTTACGGCAGGATGTGAGAAATTTATTGAACGCCTTTCAAGCTGTCTGGTAGGCTTTGAGTGTGTTATGAGAGAGTGAGTGATTGATGAGCTGCGTTGCTCCTTGTAAATGTTAAACTAGTCCAGGGTCAGTTGTGACCAGGCAGGGATAGGGGCCGACACTGGATCGGCTCCGGGAACCTGTTTGAAAAGGAGGTGTAGTTAGAACGTGACAGTGCGTCAGCAGCTAATTGTGTCTGCCTGGAATAAATGCACAGTGTATGTTAAACTGATGCTGTAAGAACAGTTGTACCAATCTGCGCAGGAAGGACATGACTGCTGGGGAATTGGACCTACCTTTGTTGATGTCTGCCGTGGCCTGATTGTCGGTGGTGAAGATTACGGTTTGCCCTGTCCAATGGTGACCCCAGAGTTGTGCAGCTGCCACCATGGGATAGAGTTCGAGGAGGGAAGATGTTTTGAATAAGCCGGGTATCAACAGTATCTGTTGAGGCCGGGGTCCTGAAAACCAATGATGGCCAAAAATTGCAGCGAAACCTGTGGTGGCTGCAGCGTCTGTCACCACCTGGGGTGACAGGGCTGAAACCATGGGTATAATTAGGGATATGCCATTCCGGGAGGACGGAATTCGTCCCACATAGATAGGTCCGCTATTGCTGCGGAGTCTAGATTTAAGATCTGATCGGGGTCTTGTGTTACTGGCAGGAATCTCAGCAGGCGTGACACGAAGGTGCGGCCTTGTGGAATAATTCGTATGGCGAAATTCAGCATTGCCAGGAGAGATTGCAACTGCTTCTTGGTACACCCCTTGGTGTGGGTGAATTTGTGAAGGACCGCCTTAATGCGGGTTAGTTTGTCGAGGGGGAGACTGGCTTGCATAGCGCAGGTGTCTAAGTTGGCCCCCGAGAAAGGTGATGTTATGTGCTGGGCCTTCTACTTTGTGCTCGGTGATGGGAAGATTGGGTTTTCCGAATATCGCTCTGAGTTTGTCGAGGTCTCCTGGGGGCTTGCTGGGAGGTTCTATTAGTAGGAAGTCGTCCAGGTAATGGATGACTTTTGTCACTGAGCCTTGTGTAACAGTATCCAAGCAAGAGACTGAGCGAATGTGTCGAAGAGCCAAGGGCTGCTCTTCGAACCGAACGTCAGTTTTGTGGCCAAATAATATGCCTCCTTCCACTTGATGCCATGCCAGCACCAAAGGGATGGATGGATAGGCAGGAGCTTAAAGGCATCCGAGATGTCGGTTTTGAAAAGCCAGGCACCTGTACCTGCTTTGATGACTGCTTGTATCGGCATGTCTACGGAGGAATATTTTAGGGAGAATTCTTCGGAGGGAATCAGGGAATTGAGACTGGGGATGTGGGAAGAATGAGGCGCAGACAGGTGGTACCCCAAACGTAATTTATTTGTGAATTTGCCCTTGACTAGCCCCAAATAGGGCTGACTCTCCAAGTGCTGAAAGGGGGCTGAGTGAAAGGCCTATAACGTACTCTCGGTCTAGTTCTGTTTGTAAGAGCCGATCTATGGTTTGTTCGTCGATGGCTGCTGAACGAATATTCCCACATTCGTACGTACTGTGAGGTAGTGAAATGAGGCCTGTGTGAAAGCCGACAGAGGGGCCGTGAAGTCTTCGCTGCCGGCCTGTGACATGATTTGATCTGATGAGAATATCCTGTTTTTGAGCTCGTATATTTTTTTTTTTTTTTTTTTTTTTTTTTGTGAGAACGAAATGATTCGAAATGTTTGCCTTGATGTTTGAAATGACTGAACTGCATGACAAAGGTCCGGCCTGGCCGTGTCGTGGCTGATGCGACCGTGAACCGGGCCCTGGAGCATGCACTGAAACGAGGCAACAGAAGAAACATTGGTGCACACCGGGACGAATCGGTGCTTGTTTGATGCATCTGGATTCGAATCGGAGCGCAGCATGAAATGAAATGAGAGAAATGTTTACCTTGACCGAGGCTTGAATTGGTTGTGCCGTGTTTTGCGACTGGCAACCGACCGAGCTCTGGTATAGGTATGGATTTTTTTTTTTTTTTTTTTTTTTTTTTGAGGAAAATGAAAAGGTGACAATTCGTGAAGGGATTGCTAAGTAACTTGAAGCAATGATTTGTATGATGCTTGCAATCTTGTGACAATGAAATGATTCGAAATGTTTGCTTTGATTGTGAAATGAATGAACTGCATGACAGAGGTGCGGCCTGGTCGTGTCACGATTTGTTCGACCGTGAACCGGGCTCTGGAGCATGTATTGAAATGGGGCAACTGAAAATATTGGTGCTCCTGGGACGAATCGGTGCTTGTTTGATGCATCTGGATTCGAATAGGAGTGCAGTATTAAATGAAATGAGAGAAATGATTGTTTTGACCGCGGCTCGAATTGGTTGTGCCGTGTTAGCGACTGGCAACTAACCGAGCTCTGGTATAGGTATGAAATGCGATCGGAACCAGTGATGCATGCCGTGACGAATCGGTGCACCTCAGATGCGACTGGTTTCGAAACGGTGATGCGTTGTGGGAGTGAAATGGTAGAAATTGCATGACAGAGATGTGGATCAATCCCCCGATGTCTGCGATTAGCTATGATCTGGACTCTGGAGCATGTGTCAGAAATGTGGCCAATCCTGGGCACGCCGAGACGAATCGGTGCATTTTCATGCGACTGATTTCATGTCGGAATGTGATACGTGGAAATGAAATGATAACCATGACAGAGGTACGAATGACTGATAACATAACTCTGGAGCATGTATAGAAATGAGGCCAATCCTGGGGCACGCCGAGATGAATCGGTGCATTTCATGCGACTGAATTCATGTCGGAACGTGATACATGGAAATGAAATGATAACCATGACAGAGGTACGAATGACTGATAAAACGTAACTCTGGAGCATGTATAGAAATGAGGCCAATCCTGGGGCACGCCGAGACGAATCGGTGCATTTTTCATGCGACTGAATTCATGTCGGGACGTGATACATGGAAATGAAATGATAACCATGACAGAGGTACGAATGACTGATAACGTAACTTTGGAGCATGTATAGAAATGAGGCCAATCCTGGGGCACGCCGAGACGAATCGGTGCATTTTTCATGCGACTGAATTCATGTCGGGACGTGATACATGGAAATGAAATGATAACC